>NW_026016925.1:0-54021 GCF_020379485.1 Brassica napus | reverse complement strand
AAATTCTTCTGGTGAATGGAAAGATGGATGGGGAGCTCTGAAAAGTTGAAAATCTCAGCTCTGTAACAGGACAATTTGGAGAACCACAGCCACAAGGTATAGAGAGTTTTTTTTTTTTTTTGGAATCGAAAACGTGAACACACAGAGGTATGTTTTTTTTGAAACAAATGCTTTTTTTTTAAACACCTTTCTTAAATGGAATCATTGTTTCACTGAATAAAGTAGTGATATGTGAAGAAGCTCTGGTGATAGTGTTGAATAGTTAGCTTGGGCCATACATGAGTTATCCTCGTATTTAAAGAAATTAAAATGGTGATTCTTTTGTGCTCTTTTGAGATTCTAAGTAGAACACTCTTTGTGCAGGTGGTACACACGGTTTTGGAAACAAATTAGGTGCGCATTCACCATATCACCTTCATTACAAATCTAATTTAGTTCATACTCTTCTATACCAATGAGAAGCGTTGCAGCGTTGCCAGCGATGGCTAGATCATGAATTGGAAGTCATGGTGTGAATGTACAGAAGTACAAGAAACAAAGCCATGTGTATGTGTCCCTAATGCATTAGCCTTTGTAATAAGTTAATCATCACCAAGACTGTTCACTTGTGTGGTTAGCCTTGTCTGTCAAAGAGTTTTCTGTGTTAAGACAAGTGGAAGAGTTGGCAGTGAAAGGCTTAAGTCCCCAAGAGGGAAGAATGGCTTTGTTAGGTACTTCTTCTCGGATGAACTTTTTCATTCGGTTTCTAATTTTGCCTTGACCTTATTTACAAGTTTGTCTCAGGGGATCATCGTTGTCACCTAATGCAAGGATGGCTCGAATATCTTCACTTGAGAACAGCTCGGCATATCTTCAAATTCTCTAGTAGTAGCCATGGCCTCACAACTCTCTGAGGCAGAAGAACAGGAACATGCTTTAACAAACTGCCTGCTGGAACCAGCTACGTTCAGTGGGAGAGGCAAAGAACTTGCTTCAATATATGTTCAACTCTCTTGCAGAAACAAGGTGCCTCCAGATTCCAAGTGACACACCTCTAACATCAAAGAGAATATATTTCAGCGGTTAAAATTAGCCTTCAACAAGTGTGTTCATGTCCTTTCTTTGTGCTCATGCAGGTGCCAAGCTTCTTCCTTAATTCCTTGATTTCTTAACTCAAATGTTTGCTTTCTGCTTGCTGGATTATGTTGGTTTGTATTTCGTCTAGAATGGAAAAGGATCATGTAAAGCATATATGGACTCTTTCTCGTGATATACTTTACTCAGCTGTCCTTCTTATATCTGCTTTTTCTCTAACATGTTCATTTCTTACATGCAAGATAATACCCCATGCTCTAGATAAACGGCCAGATCACATTAGCAGGATTCACTGAAGTAAGCGTCAGTACTCCCAAAGAGATGGCTGGTTGCCTTGACCAGTATTGTATTGTTTGTTTAGGAGAATGTCTGATGGATCCAAAAGATTAACGGTAAATATTAAATTTTCATCTTCGTCTCATGTTGCAAAGTATCAGCTTTTAAAAGAAAATTGACATTGTTTATCTTTTTGAGTTCTAAAACTGTTTGCATTTTTTTTTTCAGATATAAAAATAAATATATGTACTCTCCTCACTTCTTTAAAACTGTAAAATGACATAACAATTTGCATCTAGGAAGGAGAAGTGGATTATTTCACATAAGCGACATTTTATCGTGCATTACTGACCTTCAATGAAATTTTTTGAGATTTTCTTTCATTAACATTTTGTTAGAAAATGAAGAACAAGAGTGATAATGCTCAAGAACAAGAGAGAGAGAGAGGGAAGAAGATATTTTTCCTTAATCTGAATGTGAAACATACTACATGTATTTAAGGCAAGTAGCCTTTTTCCAGAAACTATTAAACTAATCTATTGCTTAAGTACATAAACAATAAACTAATGGAAATGAGTAAAGAATTGTGTTCTGATCCAGAGAGTGAAAGTGACTTGTCTTCAACGGTTGGGAGCATAAAGGAACATGTGACTTTGCTTATTTTAATAATCTCTTTTGTTCCATAATATCTCCAACGGTCACTTGTTTCTCAAGTCCAGCTCTTTAAACTTCTCAAGTCCAGCATTTGTTTCTGAAGTCTAGCTTTTATATCCTTTGTCAATACTTCCCCTCAAGCTTAACCATATAACATGGTTGAGCTTGGAAACCATGAACACATCTCTCATTAAAACCTTTGTGTGAAAAACCCAATGGAACAAAACACACACAAAGGAAAAAGAGTAGATGTTTCATGGCTAAGGAAATCATGATCTGGACAAGTCTATGAGTCCCAATCTTGGATGAATGAACTCACAGACTTTTGTGCTTGCTCCTTTGGTAAAGATATCAGCTAGCTGGTCTTCACTCCTAGTGTAGCAAGGTAGAATGATCTTTTGCTCCACAGCTTGTCTCACCTTATGACAATCCACTTCAATATGCTTTGTCCTTTCATGAAACACTGAGTTTGAAGCTATATGAATGGCTGCCTGGTTATCACAATGCATGGTGATTGGTGTTGTTGTTTCCACGCCTAAGTCTCTCAGCAGGTTCCTGATCCAGATGAGTTCACTAGTCAGCTTCCTCATTGCTCTATATTCTGCCTCAGCACTTGAACAAGACACCACTTTCTGCTTCTTGCTCTTCCAAGTAACTAGATTGCCTCCAATGAAAGTGCAATATCCTGTAGTAGACTTCCTGTCCACTCTATCACCAGCCCAATCTGCATCACAATATCCCACAATCTCTGTGCTCTTGTTGCATGCCATCCAAACACCTTGACCAGGAGCCTCCCTTAGGTACCTCATGATCCTTTCCACCATGTTCCAATGATGAACCTTAGGTGCTTGCATATGCTGGCTAACTTGATTCACAGCAAAGCAGATGTCTGGTCTTGTAATTGTGAGATAGATCAGCTTCCCTACCATCCTTCTATATAGCCTGAAGTCTCCAAATGGAGTATCTTCAAACTCCCCCTCACGCAAGACCTTGTAACCTTCTTCAAATGGCGTCTTAGCTACTCTTGCTCCAAGTTCACCTGTCTCTTTTAAAAGATCAAGTGTGTACTTTCTTTGAGATAAGAAAAGCCCCTCTTTAGAGCGGCATATTTCTATCCCTAGAAAGTACTTTAGCTCACCCAAATCTTTAATATCAAAGTTAGACTTAAGAAAAACTTTAGTAGAGATGATACCTTCCTTGTCACTTCCTGTGATGATGATATCATCTACATAGATCAGAATCACTACCATTCCTTGCTTACTTGTGAGGGTAAAGAGTGTGTGATCAGCTTCTGACTTTACAAACCCTTTTCCATTGAGGGTTGTACTCAGCTTGTGATATCAGGCTCTTGGAGACTGTTTTAATCCATAGATTGCTTTCTTCAGCCTTAGGACATTTCCTGGCTTGACCATGTCTTCCATACCAGGTGGTGGTCTCATATACACCTCATCCTCAAGCTCTCCTTGAAGAAAAGCATTCTTGACATCCATCTGCCATAGATCCCATTCCAAGTTCACAGCCAAAGAGAACAGAATTCTTATGGTGTGGAGTTTAGCTACTGGTGCAAAAGTATCTAGATAGTCTTCTCCATAGACTTGAGTGTATCCTCTTGCAACTAGTCTTGTTTTCTTTCTTTCTGGCTTTCCATTAGCAAAGTACTTGACAGTGTAGATGAGGCGACTTGTTACTGCTCTCTTGCCTTTCGGAAGTTCAGTTTCATACCAAGTATCATTCTTGACCATGGCATTGACTTCATCTCCAACTGACTCTCTCCATTCTTCATCAGCCATAGCCTCCTCATATGTTTTTGGAACATACTCTTGGTCCAAGTTACTAATGAAAGCTACATGCTCTTGAGGATAGCTTGCAAAGGAGCAGGTTGCTTGGATAGGATGAGCCACTGCATTGCTGTTGAAGTATACTCTGGTGTCGACCCACTTAGATGGTTTCCTCGCTCTAGTACTCCTCCTTGGTGGTTGAATATGTTCTTCTACCACTGCGTCTTCATACTGATCATGTTCTACCACTGTGTCTTTATACTGATCATATTCAGCTCCATCCTGATCATGAACTGAGGCTGAATCATCTTCTGGTGTTTCTGGTGTTGATTCATGCTCATTGCCCTCCTCAGGATCAGGATGGACTGGCTCAACAATTGGTATTGTTTCTTCATTGGTTACAGCCACTGGTGTTGATGGAGAGGTTCTAGGCGCCTCACTGCTCTGAGGCTTACTGATTCCTAAACTTTCCAGGATGATCTTCAGGTTGTTTGCTCTATCAGATGGTCCATGTGAGAGATCCCTAAGGTTTTCCCAGCTCTTCTCATCATAGTACCCCTTTGATTCTACAAACTTGACATCTCTTGAGACTATTACCCTTCTTGAGTTTGGCAGGTAACACTTGTATCCTTTCTGTGTGTGAGAGTATCCTATGAACATAGCTTTGATACTCTTGGGATCAAGCTTGGTCCTTTGCTCACCTGGTAGCAACACATAGCACACACACCCAAACACACGCAAGTGATCAATAGGAGGTTTAGTTTTGTTCAATACCTGAAATGGAGAGACATCTTTGAGGACTCTGGTTGGGATTCTATTGATGAGATAGCATGCAGAAACCACAGCATCTCCCCAAAATCTCTTTGGAACATTGGTGTGAAACATCATGCTTCTTGCAACCTCCATAAGGTGGCGATTCGTTCTCTCAGCCACTCCATTTTGTTGTGGTGTATATGGACAGCTTGTCTGGTGAATAATTCCATGTTTTGCTAAGTATTGTTTGAAGGTATTACTAATGTATTCTCCCCCATTATCCGACCTAAAAATTTTGATCTTGGAATTGAAATGGTTAGTTACATAGTTTTGGAAGTTAATAAAAGCTTCTAAAACTCTATCTTTACTTTGAATCAATGTGAGCCAAGTATATTTTGATTTCTCATCTATGAATGTCACAAAATATCTATGGTTTTCTCTAGAAACACAAGGTGCAGTCCAAACATCAGAGTGAACTAGATCAAAACAATTCTCATACATAGTCATAGATGAAGAAAAAACAGATTTATGATGTTTACCAAGAATACAAGCCTCACAAGTTTCATTTTTAAGAGATAGATTAGGTAACATCAGTTGCAAAGCATGAAAATGAGGGTGGCCTAATCTAGCATGCCATAACACATCATTAGCTAAAACAGAGGCAGAAGTAAATGCATAAGTAGAATCTGATCTAAGCTTGGCATCTTCAAGGAAATACAGCTCTCCCTTACTCACACCTTTGCCTAGCATCTTTCTTGTCTCAATATCCTGAAAGCACACATCATTAGGACTAAAAATAATATTGCAATTTAAATCATTAGTGGCTCTTTTCACAGATAAAAGATTAGAGGTAAATGTAGGCATATAAAAGGCTTGAGATTCTTTATCAAACAGATTCAGATTTCCTACTCCTTTAATTGGAATTCTATCACCATTTGCAATCACAACACTTCCTAGAGCTGGTTTAATATCACTAATCAGTCTAGCATCCCTAATCATATGATGAGAAGCTCCTGAATCAATGATCATTGGCCTAGCAATGTGTGGTTCATTGTGAATAGAATTTAAAGCATTAATACTTTGGTTACCAGAATTTGCATTGAAAGCCTTGATCAAGGCCTCAATGTCTGACTTCCTGATGAATTCATCTTCATGAGATGGCTGAGGCATGGCATGAGAGGTGGAGGTACCAGTGCGGGTTGTAGAGACAAAGGCTCTCCCACCATCTCCCATGTGCATGTAGCTTGGTCCTGGATGCTCCTGAGCTCTTGCTTCGTGGGCTCTGGCCTGGTTGTATTTATTGGCTGAGGCTGGCCTGAGATGAGGATGGAGGATCCAACAGTTGGTTTTGGAGTGTCCTTGCTTCTTGCAATGTTCACAAGTCACTGTTTTGTCTACTCCTCCCCTTGGCTTGAAGTAAGCTTTGTTAGCTGATGCATTTCCCATATTCTCAGCCTTGTGTGCCACGGAAAGACCTCCTTTTCCACCTCCAAAGAGACCATCTGAGCCTATCTCCTTTTGAAGTTGAGCACACACTTCATCATAGCATGGAAGCTCCTTGTCTCTCAATATATGTTTCACCACATCATTGAAGCTTGGGCTGAGTGTGAGAAGCAGTCCAAAGGTCTTGTCTTGCTCACGCCTGGCTTCAAGTGTGTCAGGGTCATTGGTGCTTGGCCTTAGCATCTCCAGCTCAGACCACAGCTGACTATACTTCCCAAGGTGCTTGGTGAAGTCTCCTTCTTCTTGTTGTAAGTTGTTGATGGCTTTCTTCACTTCAAAGATTCTGGTGAGATTTGAAGTGTTGCCATATACCTTGTGCAAAGTATCCCACAACTGTTTTGTGGTGGTACAATGTGAGTAAGAATCCATAAGAGGACCATCAAGAGAGCTTTGCAAGGTAGACAGTACCATGAGATCTTCTTGAACCCATTTGCCTTCATCTACCACTACAACCTCCTTACCATCTTCTCCTTGGGTGATTTTCTTTGGAGCTGAACTTGAAGAGACATGCTCCCAAAGATCTCTACCTCCAAGGGCTGTCCTGGCCATCCTAGACCAGGTAATATAGTTTCCTGGTCCCTTGAGTGTGACTGGAATGTGAATTGCTCTGTACTGTTCCATTTCTCTCAAGAATATTTTGAAATTTCAAACTGGATTTGAGAGAAATTAGTTCTGGAACTGAGAGATCTCAAGCTTAGAAACAAGATAAACTCTCAAGAAATAAGATTAGAGACAGAACAGAGTGAGCACATCCAAGAAATTTGAAGAAAATACTCAAGAACACTCAAGAACTCAGATTTATTATCCACTGGATTAAAAAAAATCTGTAGAGAAATTTGTGAAATAAAATAGAGAATCAAGAGAAATGAAGTAACAGAGTGAGTTTTGCGGAAGTGTTTGAGGTAATCAGGAGCTTAAAGCTCTGATACCATGTTAGAAAATGAAGAACAAGAGTGATAATGCTCAAGAACGAGAGAGAGAGAGAGAGAGAGAGAGAGAGAGAGAGAGAGAGAGAGAGAGAGAGAGAGAGAGAGAGAGAGAGAGAGAGTAAAGAAGGATATTTTTCCTTAATCTGAATGTGAAACATACTACATGTATTTAAAGGCAAGTAGCCTTTTTCCAGAAACTATTAAACTAATCTATTGCTTAAGTACATAAACAATAAACTAATGGAAATGAGTAAAGAATTGTGTTCTGATCCAGAGAGTGAAAGTGACTTGTCTTCAACGGTTGGGAGCATAAAGTGTGGGAACCGAAATTCGCACTGTCGATTTCCGTTTAAATAAGGAAACTAAGAAAACCCTAGTTTCCCAGAGGACCCGGATATCTGTTAATTACCACACGTCAAGCAATCAGAACACGAGAATAACAACGATAAAAATAAGAAATCGAAAAGAGAGCAAAGTAGATCTTATTCCGAATCTGCGTATGAGCGTTACAACAAGGTATAAGCCTGGGCTCGAGAGCTGTCGGCGAGATTCCTAGTTCTAGCAACCCTAAGACGGCTAAACCTAATTGAGTCGCAGCTCGAAATAACAAAAACGGAAAGTTGCCTAAATCGCTCTAAGTGCTAAGTTTGCTCTGAAAAAGTTCTCCCTCTGCTCCTCGCCTAGGACTCCTTATATACTAGCTCCAAGGTCGGTTTACGCTTTTACTCTTCTGCCCTTAAGCCGTCATAGCATAAAAATGGAGATATTCCATTTTTCCCGATCTTCACAATTATCTTCAAAACTTCCGTATTTATCCGCGGAAACTTGACATTTATCCTTCCTCGCGGGCCAAGCGCGAACCATGCTGTGGTTCACGGGCTTTTGGTTAGGAAAAATCGTAGGATGGGCCTCGAGTCGTGTTTTAGGTCCCTTTGGGCCGTCTTCCGACTCGACACGTTTACTACGAGTTTTCCGCGGTTTCTAATCCGCGAAGTTTGATCGATGAATTAGAATAGCGGGAAACATAGACTGAGCTTGCTACGGTCTTCGGGAGATAGCATTCGAAGGTTTGACGAGAATGCAAGGACTGGTGTCGTATCGATGTTCGGAAAGGTTCAATCGCTACACAGCGACCGAACTTTGGCTCGAGCCCGGTCGCTATGTAGCGACCGAGCGAAACGAGTGCTCGGTCGCTACGTAGCGACCGAGCTTCGGCTTGAGCTCGGTCGCTACGTAGCGACCGAGCGGGACGATCGCTCGGTCGCTACGTAGCGACCGAGCTTTGGCCCGAGCTCGGTCGCTACGTAGCGACCGAGCGGGACGATCGCTCGGTCGCTACGTAGCGACCGAGCTTGTCGAGCTCGGTCGCTACGTAGCGACCGAGCGGGACGATCGCTCGGTCGCTACGTAGCGACCGAGCTTGGCCGAGCTCGGTCGCTACGTAGCGACCGAGCGGGACGATCGCTCGGTCGCTACGTAGCGACCGAGCTTTGGCTCGAGCTCGGTCGCTACGTAGCGACCGAGCTTTGGCTCGAGCTCGGTCGCTACGTAGCGACCGAGCGGGACGATCGCTCGGTCGCTACGTAGCGACCGAGCTTGGCTGAGCTCGGTCGCTACGTAGCGACCGAGCGGGACGATCGCTCGGTCGCTACGTAGCGACCGAGCTTTGGCTCGAGCTCGGTCGCTACGTAGCGACCGAGCGGGACGATCGCTCGGTCGCTACGTAGCGACCGAGGTTGGCTGAGCTCGACCGAGCGGGACGATCGTTTGGTTTGAATCCCAAAGAATACTTCTTCGTAGAAATAACCTCGTATAGGTTATTTTTACGAAAATTATATCCCTTCTTTTACTAACTCTTTCGGAAATACGATCTCTGAGGATTTTCGGGTGGTAATTCCGTCGTAACCGTTTTTGACCCCAACAGTTGGCCCCCCAGCCCGTTAGGATCATGCATGGGGGGATCCTAGCGTGCGGTTAGGCATGTTTGGCAAGTTAGGCGTGATGGATGGAATTAATATGCGAAAGTCCGAGCTTGAATAGTAAATCCTCATGTCTTATAAGAAGAGAGGTAACTTGTTCCATAATTTTTTCACTTTCTTGTTTTTCTCTAAGATCTTTCAAAAACTTTCTATCTTTCTCTCCACCCTTTTCCTCTATTCTCTTAAGAGAAGTGTAAAGATGTCGAGCAAGAAAAAGATTGCGAAAAAAGGGTCTTCGTCCGCGAGTCCTTACGAAGAGCTCGTCGTTCCGAAGACGGAGTTCGTGCCTCACTCGGTGCATCCTGCCGAGAACGAGGCATGGTGGGTTGCTCATTACGGCTCGTTGATCCCTCCCAAGGAGAAGCCATTCCCGGTCCTGGTCCATCGTGGAGTCGAGGGAAAGGACGCAAGTAGGACCACTGACGAGTTTCTCGCGACGATGCGGTCGTTCTACCGCATCCCGGATGTTGTGGAGTTCCGGGTTCCCTGCCGCGGGGAATGTGCTAACAACCCCCCGGAGGGTTACTTTACTTGTTATGAGGTGTTCATAGTGCGTTGTCGCCTCTGGTTCCCCATACCCGAAATTCTCGTCCGAGTGTTGGACCGTTTTGAAGTCGCGATAAGTCAGTTGACACCCCTTGCCATTCAGCACCTTATTGGGATCTTGATCCTAAGCTATGAGCATGGCCTTTCCCTTTCCGTCGATCATTATGAAGCGCTTTTGAGGCTTCAACTTGTCAAGGATACGGATAAGCATAGGTTTGTCCCTCGGAAATTTATGTCGGTGGTTAAGAAGTTCATTTCGAACTTCAACTCGTGGAAGAAGTTCTTTTTCTTTGTTCGTTTGGACGCTGCGTCCGTCGAAGAGAGTTGCATTCCACTGTTCCGGAGGTTGCCGAACAATCGTCCCTTCATCAATCCTCTTGCTCCGTTCCCTGAGGATATTATCGCGGTGAGGGATCTTCTCAGGAATGGTCCCTTCTTCTGGACTTCTTTCACGCCGAGAAGGGTTCGGAAGGCGCTGAAATTTGTGCAACCTGGTCCAGCTTTGGACGCGGATACGGGAAGCGACTCCGAACCCGACGGCCAGAGTCCCGTTGAAGCTCCGACAGCCGCGCCGGAGTCGAGCTCTTGGAAGGGAAAAGACGTCGATCTCGGCGACATAGAGTTTTCGATGGATGACTCTATGCTTCCAGGATGGGATCCGAACCTTGCTTACGGCGACGGAAGCGGTTCGAGCGAAGCCCCCATTCCGGACTTCGATGATTTCTTTGCTGGGCTGCCATCGGGTTTCGATGCTCCTCCTCCTACGAAAGAATCGGTGAGGCCGAGAGTCGTTGCGGAAGGATCTCGCATCATCAACGGGGTTAGTTTTTTCTTGGGAATTTTTAAGTGATTATCCTATGTATGGATTTGTAACACGCCTATTGATTTTGCAGGGCCTGAGCTTGCTGGGCTCGGCCATCGAGGCGGGTCATAGAGAAGCCATGGTCTACCGTTTCAAGGCGGAGAAAGCGGAGCGGGATCTCGCCCGTATGCAAGGCGAGATGCTGGAGCGAGAGGCACAGCTTACTCGTGATCATGCGCGGGCTGTTCGCAGATCGGAGAGGAAAGGCAAAAGAGAGATCGTCGAGGTGATGAAGACTCGCGCATCTCAGTTCCAGGTTGAGTACGGGAATCTTAAGAATGCCTTTACCTCGGTGGGCGACTTTCGCGAGTGCCGTGGTTCGGTCGGAAGTCTTTGGAGGACGCAAGCCGACGACTATGTGTTTGAAGAGGAAATGAGCTTGATGAAGAGTGGGATGAGTGACCGTGCCCACGCTGAGGCGCTTATCCCTCCGATCGACGAGAGGATTCAAGGGTTCTGGGATTCCATCCCGGTTTCTCCTGATACCGAGGAGGTCCCGATCGATTTTCACGGCGGTGGCGAGGAAGTGGATCGTCCTGCGGATGCGTTTGGTGCTTCGTTGTCCGGGGACTTCGACTTTGGATTATGAGGGATGGATTAGTTATCCTTGTTTTCGGCCGAATATGGCCCTTTGAATTTGGATTTCGTTTAGGTCAAGATGGCCGTATTTGTATTTCGGGGACTGGCCGTTGGTGGCTTTGAATCCCTTGCCGCTTTATGCGGTTTATTTATATGATAAATGTTTCGTTTCGAGTTTTTCCTGAGTAGGGTTGAAGTAAATACGAGTTGTCGTCTCGTATGTAGTTCTAATTAGACGTTCAATCTGTTGGTTCGTTCGTGATTTTCGTAAAATTTATCTGTCTTTACGATTTTGAGAACATTGAGATACGAACGGAGAGGCATGGTTTATGATCTCGTATCTTTTAGATATCATGCCTTGAGATGTTTGAGACCAGAGCGTTGGGTTTAGGGCAAGACCTAGGTTTACTTTCGGTTAAGGTTTGTGCGGTGACTAGCCGGCTATCGTTTTTCCTGTTGCGATTTCTTCCTGACTCGCACCGATTTAAAGTCCGCGATATGTTCTCGGCTTATATGACTTGTATGGTACGAATCGAGCATCTTCTCAGAATCAACTGGAAGTGCTAAACCAAAATTTCGGATTTTTGTTGTAGCGCGCTTTTGTCCTTGTGCTGGACGTTTTTAAAGATCAAAAGAGTGATCGGATTGCGTTTGTTTAAGACGGCTGGCGTGTTCGTCGGGGCCAATCGACGAACGGGGTGTAAGGTTTTTGGTGGTCGCGTTCGGACAATTTGTTTAGCATTGTCCTCGAATTTTAACTTTTTGCGACGTCTCGCAGTTATTTTCGAGGATTATGCGTGTTTGAAAGGTGATAATCTTTACGATTTTTGGGCCGGATGAGGCCGCAGACGAGCGTAAACTGAAGCGTAAGCGTTTTCGATAAAAAGACAGTGTATATTGTAAATAAATTTTTTTGTTTCTAAAAACTCGATTACAATAATGGCGATTGTGGGAGTATACGAGTATACGCACCCACTCCCCCCCCCCTTTTTAGAGAGGGGGATAGCTGAACTCGTCTTTTGACAAGCTGCCTACGTACCCCTTTCGAGGATCAAGCCATCTCGTAGTTCTGTTTCATGCCGCGAGTGTTCTTACTCGGCGGTTGCTGTCGCGATGTCCGCCTTGACCGTGTCGATCGTGGCTGGGTCGACGCTATTTTCCGGATGTTCCGGTTGAGTTGTCGCGTGGGCTTCGGATTTATGTCGAGCTTCGACGTCCGATGCGTTTGCGTTGACAGACGATTTTACTTCGTCCTTGTGCGGGGTGCTTTTGGCCGAAGATCGATCTATCTTCGCGCGTTTGCCGTTTGCAGAAGCCGTGATTTGCCTTAACTTATGCTCCGCGAGGAAGCATAGTCGCGACTGTTTTTGGCATCCCCAGATGGCCGCGACTCCGCTCGGCGTTGGGAACTTGAGACCCAGGTGGTAAGTTGACGGAACTGCCTGCATGGCGTTGAGCCATGGGGTTCCCATGATCACGTTGTAGATAGCGGGATGGTCGACTACCGCGAATTCGACGATTTTCGTGATCTCCTTGGCCATGACTGGCAATTGGATTGACCCGAGAGTCATCGACACTTCGCCTGAAAAACCCGTGAGTGGTTTTGGCGTCGGAATTACCTCTCCGAGTTCGATACTCATCCGATTGAGAGTGTCGCGGAAGATTACGTTGACCGTGCTTCCCGTATCGACGAGTACCCTTCCGACTTCTAAATCTCGTATGACGAGATCTATGACGAGCGGGTCGCAGTGAGGTTGGTCGATACCGCCGGCTTCTTCCTCCGTGAAGGTGATCGAGCAATTTTGGCCGTCTCGAGGAGGAGACCATGTAGGCCATTTTGCGCTTGATTCTGCCTTCCGTTGGTAAGCCTTGATGGCTGACACGGTATCGCCGCAGTATTGAGATCCTCCGATGATCATATTGACTCTGCGACGATTGTTATCGTTCCCTTTGTCATCCGGCCTCCTACCGCGTTTATCCCCAGGTTGGTTTCGTTGAGGAGATTTTTCGGCGGGCGGATTTCTGTCCGTCTTTGGAGGCCGATCAGAATCGAGGATGAGATCCTTGACGCTAGTTACTTCCGAAAGCTCTCCAGCGAGCAGCTTCGCGGCCAGTCTTGCTCCTAAGACTTTGCAATTAGTCGTGGAGTGTCCTCGGGATTGGTGGAACTCGCAGAAGGTGTTCTCGTCATACCCTTGATTGCGAGTCCATGTGTTGCCCGTGGTCCGGCCTTGATCCGAACTGATCGCATAGTTATGCGCCCCTTGGAGATCTTCCCCCTCGTGATGGACATACTTGTCGTTACGAGAGTTCTTCTTTTTCCCCTTCGGATCTGCGTCTTTCGAGGATGGTCTTGCCGGCTTATGTTTTTGCGATAAGACTTTAGTTTCTTCCTCCACTATGATATAGTCTGTTGCTTTGTGGAGGGCGTCCTGGATCGTTCGCGGTTTGTCGAGAGTTATCCATTTTCTGAATTTCGACTTGTACCAGAGCGTCTTTCTCAGCGCGTCGATGGCCACTTTGTCGCTTATCCCGCTGACCCTGGACATTATCAGTTTGAACCGGCTGATAAACTCGCGGAGGGGTTCGTCTTCCCTCTGGGAGAGACTCCAGAGATCAACATCGGACTGTTTGAGGAATTCCGAAGCGAGCTGTCGAAAACTCCCGATGGTGTTGCGACGAAGGCGTGCGAACCATTCGAGCGCTGCTCCTTCAAGATTTTCGACGAACAGGCGGCAATAGCCGGCATCCTTTTCGCCGTCCTTCAGTCTTGCTCTTCCCATCGCGATGTGGAAAGCCTGAAGGTGCGCTTTTGGATCGGCCGTACCATCGTACTTTGGCACTTTGATCTTTCCCGGATCGGACACCCTCATGTCCGAAATGCGACTGGTAAAGGGGGTCTTTCGAGCTCCTTCCAGCAGTCGATCGATCTCGGGGGCAGCACTAGTAGCATGATGGATTTGAGACTTTACGGCTCTCACTTCTGCCGCAGTCTTGGTGATGTAGTCGCGAAGATCGCGGATATCCGATGTCTCGTCAGTGGATTTCCGAGCTTGTCGGTGCTTACTGCGAGTGAGCTCGGTTTGCCTTTCGGCCAACTCCTCTTGTTCGTTCCAATAGGCGACTTCTTCTTCTTCCGTCATTGGTTTTTCGAACGGGGAGCCTTCCCGAGCGGATCGGCTTCTGGTCCTTCTTGGATGTCTGTCGACATCCTCGTCGCTGTCGTTGGAGACATCGCTAGGATCCAGGTCAATGTGTTCGGCTTCCGAGTCCTTTGCAGGGAGCGGAAGACTTTCAGAGTTCCCCTTCTCGATGGGAGACTTCTCGCTGGGGTTTTGACCGGAAGGTCGTTCCCGCGCGACTCCTGCCCTATCGAGTGGGGTGGCGAAATCGAGCCTCTTCCCGCGGATTTTGGTGGTTCCGCGGGGACGGATAGCTTGGGTCCTTGCCGTTAAGGTTTCAACCTGTTTGGTCAAGGTATTCACGAGCTTATCCTGTTCTTCCGACCTTTTTTCATAGGTGGCGAACATCTTTTTAAACTCCTCGAGAGTCGCGGCGTTGGCTTGCGCGTTGGCCGCAGGTACATCCGCTACCGGAGTGTGGAGATCGGTGCCGCTGCCTCCGTTAAGGGGAGTTTGCACGTTATCCGCGTCGTTGGTTGACATGTCTGACTGTGTGTGGCTTTTGCGGGTTAGATTGATCCGTAAGTCCCCCTCCTTCTAGCGCCAAACTGTGGGAACCGAAATTCGCACTGTCGATTTCCGTTTAAATAAGGAAACTAAGAAAACCCTAGTTTCCCAGAGGACCCGGATATCTGTTAATTACCACACGTCAAGCAATCAGAACACGAGAATAACAACGATAAAAATAAGAAATCGAAAAGAGAGCAAAGTAGATCTTATTCCGAATCTGCGTATGAGCGTTACAACAAGGTATAAGCCTGGACTCGAGAGCTGTCGGCGAGATTCCTAGTTCTAGCAACCCTAAGACGGCTAAACCTAATTGAGTCGCAGCTTCGGCTTGAGCTCGGTCGCTACGTAGCGACCGAGCGGGACGATCGCTCGGTCGCTGCGTAGCGACCGAGCTTTTGGCCCGAGCTCGGTCGCTACGTAGCGACCGAGCGGGACGATCGCTCGGTCGCTACGTAGCGACCGAGCGGGACGATCGCTCGGTCGCTACGTAGCGACCGAGCTTGGCTGAGCTCGGTCGCTACGTAGCGACCGAGCGGGACGATCGCTCGGTCGCTACGTAGCGACCGAGCTTTGGCTCGAGCTCGGTCGCTACGTAGCGACCGAGCGGGACGATCGCTCGGTCGCTACGTAGCGACCGAGCGGGACGATCGCTCGGTCGCTACGTAGCGACCGAGCGGGACAATCGCTCGGTCGCTACGTAGCGACCGAGCGGAACGATCGCTCGGTCGCTACGTAGCGACCGAGCTTGGCTGAGCTCGGTCGCTACGTAGCGACCGAGCGGGACGATCGCTCGGTCGCTACGTAGCGACCGAGCTTTGGCTCGAGCTCGGTCGCTACGTAGCGACCGAGCGGGACGATCGCTCGGTCGCTACGTAGCGACCGAGCTTGGCTGAGCTCGACCGAGCGGGACGATCGTTTGGTTTGAATCCCAAAGAATACTTCTTCGTAGAAATAACCTCGTATAGGTTATTTTTACGAAAATTATATCCCTTCTTTTACTAACTCTTTCGGAAATACGATCTCTGAGGATTTTCGGGTGGTAATTCCGTCGTAACCGTTTTTGACCCCAACATAAAGGAACATGTGACTTTGCTTATTTTAATAATCTCTTTTGTTTCATAATATCTCCAACGGTCACTTGTTTCTCAAGTCCAGCTCTTTAACCTTCTCAAGTCCAGCATTTGTTTCTCAAGTCTAGCTTTTATATCCTTTGTCAATATTTTCCACTCTTTTCTTTTTACCTACATTCATAGTCCTGAACATATTTTTGTCTTTTGTTTCTCAGGTATGTTTGTTTCCACACTTGCATTGCACATCCCTGCACATGACTTTTTCTTTGTTCAAAAGTAGTTTCGTTTGCTTGAAGCTGCAAATCTTTATTCGTTACTGATAGGACACTTGTGACCAGTTTATCAAACTGTTTCAGGACTGTCAGGACAAAGGTACAATTATTTAGATCATCTAGAAGGATTTTGCTACACACGTATCCTACGTAGTCAAAGACACGTTTTTGCTTAATCAGGTCCATTGCAGATGAAACTCTAAATGCTTCTGCCAGGTATTTGTCTACGCTTTTATTCAGTTTACATGTGATGCACTTTAGGTATCTGCCATCATTCTAGAGTTGAATAAGAGTGTATTTGGATATGAGAAAGTCAATATTCATCTGGAGACATGTGAAGCTTGAGGTAACTGCAGAATGAAGCATAATGAGACTATGTTCGAGTAATGAAGACTAACTACTAAGCAAACACCATCTCACTTTTTTTTTGTTCACAGGTGTCTTTCTTCTATATTACGTCGGCTTTCTTTCTGTTGCTCTCAATTCAAGTCCCATGTTAGAATAGAGCTGGAGCAATCAAAAGTTCTTTCAATTTAATAGTTCATAGAAACTGCAAAGTGAGAATTCACTTGAAACATTTGTGAAGACATAATGTTATTCAAATTGATTAATATGTGTATGTTCTTTTCATCTTGGGTGGTGGTGGTGAAGTGAAGGATGTGTGCTTATTAAGAAAAGTATCAGGAATTCACTGCAGGTAACACCCGTTGTATACTCATTTTATATGAGCTTACTCTGATGTTTGGTATCTGGGTTTGTGTGCTTTGAGGATATTTGTATTTTGTTGTTGTTGTTGTTGAAGATGTCTACGAAAGTCAAAAGGGATTTGCATACATGAACCGGTCTTACCCATTTAATATGTAACCTTGATGCTATATTTGGGTGGTAGTTAGCTAGCTGACTTAGATTTCATATCATTCATTTGACAATTGTTTGATCAACTTTGCAGGTATCTTTTTATTAGAGGTGAAAACAGTTGAAAGCGGTACTGGATTGCAGATACTCCATCCGGTGAGGTGTTGGTCTGGCAAAAAAAAACAAATAAGGTATAAGGTATTAAAGTTTAACCTTGTCTTAAACCTGTATAAGGATTGTGACATTTTGTACATGCCTTCTTGGCATTCGTCTTGTGGACTATAGGCAGTGCTTGAGAGTGGGAATTTCAAGAAAAATTTGCATCTTTCAACTAACACAAGCTTCACTCTCTTCCGATATGGTGTTCATTCTTGTTGTTTTATTCAGTCTTCGATTTTCTTCTATGATTTGAAAGTTAATTTCTCTTTTATGTTCAGTGTAGCAGATTTCATAGCCAAGGTAACCGAGAACATTATAGGTATATACTATCGAAATCACAACAGTTATGCTATCCACAGAGTGTGATCGTTGTGATTTCAGGACATGCATTCATGCATCGCATTCATACATACATGCATATGTTCATGCATTGCATACACACATACATTCATGCATATTTGCATCCTTTATTCTAGTTTTGTTCATTTCTTTCATCATATGCTTAATTTAATTGGTTTTTTGCTTATTTAATCAATTTGCTTGATTCCTTGTTTTTGTTTTCTTCGTTTCCTTGATTGCTTCCGTACATGCTTAAGTTGTTTGCTTGCTTTCTTTTTGTGTTTTTTTTTTGAACTGTTTTGTGTTTCTTTTTGCTTTCTCTGCTTCTTTCTATTTTTCTTCTTAGCGCTTTGGTTGCTTTTTTTGGGTTTATTATTTACTGCATGGCTTCTTTGCTACTTTCTCTTATTTGCTTACATGCTTTTTAAAATACAATAAATTATGCATAGCTAAATATTATTACTCTTACAGTTTATGTACACTTTAAATTATTATTTTTATGAAGACTATATTTTATTTTATAGCTGTGTATTCAAAAATATTAGTTTTAGTCTTTTAAACACTAATTAATACAAAATATAATTTATTAACAATAGACAATTATGTTAATTGTTACAGTTGGTTATTTTTCCGTAAATTGTTGTCTGTACAATTTTTATCATTACCAATAATATTTAACATATTTAGCAAAATTCAAAAAGACAAATTAAAATATTTACACATTCTCATTTTGCAAAATATTATAACAGTAATGACACCGAAATTTATCGTAATCAAAACTAATAACTTTATATAATTTTAATAAAAAGTATTAATCAAAAATATTCCGCGAATCAAAACCTAGTAATAGTCTTAATTTCATATGAAAGATTATAGTAATTGTTTGAAAAACTTACTTACCACATGTCCATTGCTCATATATACTTATTAAAATGAGTATTTTAGAAATTCAAGAGTCTCCATTACTTATCTTCTGTTAGATACTCTTGTAATAAGAATTATTTCTAACTGTTAATTTTCAAAAGAAAATAACAATTACATAAATAAATATGTTAAAAATACTTAAATAAGAATACCTTTTGAATTATTTTGATCCATGAATTATATCAGTTGAGCAATTTCATTGAGAATTTCCTATAGAGTAAACCACTTGATATATCATAAGAAATTTATGAGATTACGAGAACTTTTGGTGTCATTAATATAGGTTCAGTCACTTTTTAACAACATTTAATAAATTAAATACTTCTTATGTTCATAAAAGTAAAATTTTTTAGAGTATGCACGCTTATTAAGAATTTAATAAATGTTTATAATTTATTTTATTTTTTATTTTATTATACATTTTCCAATAATATTCCACCAATGAAATTTAGTCAATTCAAATATTCTCAATTAATGTTCTTCAAATGTATAAAAAAGTACCTTAACAATATATAAAATCTATCTTTGTGGAATAAGAAAATATCTTACTTTCGGGAAAGGAGGTAGTAAGTTTTAGTAAAATATCAACACCTAACGCATTAACCGGGTAACAAAATCATCATTAATTTTGTAAAAGCGTTCCACCATTCAAAACCAAAGACTTGCAAGCAAAATCACAACACTTGAAACATGAAGAGAGCAAAACAAGTTAGACTACAAACAAAACAACCCGTTACTTTTTTGCCCCTAAGATCTCCATGTCTCCCATATCTAAATCTTTTTCTTCTTTAACACACTTGATCTCTTCCTCTATTACTCTCAGCTTCATGCATCCCAAACATTGTATCATACATGGGCTTGTTCAACGTCTCCGGCAAGTAAAACGCAAGCCCACCTCCCACTAACCCACAAACCGCAAACACACCAAACGGTAAACCCTCTCCTAAAACCACCACAAACGGCGCAAGAATCGCTCCCATCTGAGCCGCTTGAGTCGCGCAACCCAACGCGGCGTTCCTCACCACCGTAGGAAACAGCTCCGCTATATATATAAACAAAAGATTGTACGTTCCAGCCATTCCAAAAATCCCCAAAACACCTGAAACCATCCTAACCGTTTTCCACAGACCGACGCCTCCTACAACGAAACCCGTTATACAGAACACGCAGCTGAACCACTGAGTCCCTATGGTTAACGGTTTCCTCCCGTACCGGTCTAACAAAACCGCTGTGATGGCGAAAGCTGGCATCTCTGTGACGGCGTTGAGGAAGACGTTGAGGTAGAGATTGGTCTTGAGGTTGCCTACGTTGAGGCTTAGTCCGTAGTATACTATCGAGACAGTGAAACTTATTGCAATGGCTAAGATAAGCCGTATCCGCGTTAGAGGCGAGTTTAAAACGTCTTTCAGCGATCCTTCGACAACATTATTCCTCTCGCCCTCCTTATCTTCCTCGTCATCTAGAGAAAGTGTGACACCAGCTGGAATGTGACGGCCGTTCGTTTTAGCTATCGTATGCATCAGCTCCATAGCCTCGTCTACTCTGCCTCTAACTAGATACCACCTCGGGGACTCAGAGATAAACGGAATGACGATGAGGAGGAAAAAGAGAGACGGTAATGACGATACTATGAAAAGCTCTCTCCACGACCTGAAAACGTAAGCTATCCCGGAGAGGAGCGCAATGCCGGTGGAGAAGAAGTAGAACGTCGACATTCCGGCTACACCGCGTTTGCTTGGTCCAACCGGTTCTGTGGCTAGGACGAACGCGGTTAGACCGACACCACCGGTGCTGAAACCGGTTAAGAATCTGAGAGCCACGTAGACCCAGTAGTTTGGGGAGAAAGCTGTTGCGATGCCAAAGATTGCATTGATGATGCAGACAACTGTTAGTGAGCCTTTTCTTCCTAGCTTCGAGTCCGAGAGGTGTCCGAATACTCCCGCACCTGCACATAAGTCAAGTCGGTATAAATTTTCATTATGACATGTTTGTAACTAACCAGAAAACGTGATCATGAAATGTATACAATAATTGAAAAGGGTTAAAGACTTGTTAAAATGATCGATAGTTCATGTATAGGCACCTGCATATAGTCAAGTCGGTATAAATTTCATGATGACATGTTTGTAACTAACCAGAAAACGTGAATCATAAAAGTTAAAAAGGGTTAAAGACTTATTCAAAAGTTCGATAGTTCATGCATTGGGACCATAACATATGTATGGTGTAAAAAAAGTGAAGTGCTTTATGTTGGACTAGTGGCTCACAATTCTTTTATTGATATGATAACGATTATCTTTAACGTCATCGAAGTTTTGACAAGTATGCAAGTGTAATTGGATATTCCTTCGGAGTTCGGATATCCTGTTCATTTATATAATATGTAGCAAATTTAGAGATTGGATATATATGCCAAAACCAAACTAGCTCTTTTTAAGAACTAGTCTAAACATAACCCACAAAAGACTACTACTTTTGATTTTTCTATCATAAAGCCTATATATATATAAGTCATTACTATAATGCTACTTTTTATGTTGTCTAGTAGATAAGTGTGTTGTCACGTTTATTTCAAACGCGAATGTGATTTGTGATAATCATCATTATGTGCATGTTTGCAGACTACTTTATATTAAACACATTTTGATAGACATTTTTGAACAAACACATGTAGAAAGATGGATGAAATGATGAGTGATGGGCATAAAATAACCCAATGAATACAATATATTCCAGGCAGGCGCACGAGAAGCCACGAACAAAATATGTGTTCTAACTTTTCAGTTTTAAGTGAATTAAAGAAATGAACAATATTATGACTTCTATACCAAAAAAAGCCAACAAGATAAAATGTAATGTGACTCATTTGTCAGTCGCACGTATATCATATACTACAAGTAGCATTCGAGTCTACATGACTACAACTCACTTTGTTGTCGTTATATAGTTTCCTTTATTCTGCCGCAATACAGCTATAATGTAATTCAAATTCTTTCTGTTCTTTTGCGGTAATCAAATTCAGTTTTTTTTGGTGAGTAGGTCAATTTCGACCGCATAATAAAATATGAGTGAATGCATTATCATTCATTTTTATTAAAAATTTGAGATATATCTTTTACACTACCGAATAATGGTGTGTTTCCAAAATTTGGATAAATCATTAAAAGAGTCATGTGAACGGGGCACGTGGTACGATCCTGAAGGATCCAGATTCAAGCCTAACGTGGTCATCGAAATGCTTTAAATCCTGTTGGTCGATTGATATATTTTAAGCACAGCTAAGTACAACTAATTATGTCAATCTATTAGTTAGTTAACAGATAACCTCAAAAAGAGCTAAATCCGCTTAAATAAAGAAAGATATCAAATTAATATCCCCTTTATACACCTCTCGTATATAGTAAAAATATTTTAATTATTTATTTGGTTGAATATGTGTTTCCAAAATCTTGGATTCCTTGAAATTATTTTCGCTAAACCTTAATTTTAACAGGGAAAAATTGACGTGTAATTCATTTTCGACAGCTGTTACTTTCTGTTTTTTTTCAATTTTCAGAGTTCAGCGAAAAAAACATTGTAGGTGAAAACACGAACTTACCGATCATGCAACCAGCGAAGAAGAGGGCTTGAACGAGACCGATCTTATACTTCTCGCCGCACACCAATCCCCACTCCGACACCGTGGAGCTTCCTTTGCCTTCTGTCCATTCCCAAGAACCCGGATCCATATCGCAATACGAAGATCCGACCGGACAATCCGACCCGACGCACCTCCAGTTCGGTTCTTGATCGGCGAATATCATCACCATGGTGTGAAACGCCTCTAGTGCCCAGGCAAGACACGTCAGCACGAAGTGCTTCATCTGCCACCGACCAAACTCGCCGCAGTATCGCTGTAGCATATCGTCTATGCATAATCTCTCCACCTCGTCGGCTGCTTTCTTCGCTGGACTATCCAGCAGCGGTTGCCGGACGTTGTTATTGTTATCCTCCGGAGATTCCATATTTATTTTCGAGTTTTTAGAGTATTTGGCGGCGTTGATTTGTTTGACGCAAATAAAGAGAAGCCTTCTTTGCCGTATTTATATTAGAGATGTGTGTGGAGAATGAGTCTCTTTTTGCTGGTTGTTATCTGAAAACAAAAGGGAAAAATATTTTTTAATCACTTTTTTTTTAATGAGTTGTTCTTTAGGAAATTCGTATGTCACATTCTATATTAATCCAATTTCTAAGAGTAGATTAAAGCCAGGGTCGATGCAGAATATAATCTATATTTGGTTCGTTTATATAAAGCGTAAGCGTGGACTGTATTTACGTGCGTGTTTCAATAATATTTTATGCTAAATTGTTCAACCATATAACAAATATATTTAACATGATACCATATAAAACAAGTACATCTTATCAATGTATGCTGTACTTAATCAAATAAATTTGAAGAAACTTAGAGTTTTGTGAAGAAGAACGTTTTAACTTTTATTACTTTCTTGCTTGCCGATTACATGTTCACGTTTTACATTATATAGAGACTTAAGATCTTATCCTCTACTCTGACTCAGCACATGACAGGCTGTGTACCAAGACACTCAAATCTATTTCCAACCGTTATGCCATTAGCTGGCCTCGTCGTACTGGAGCAAGAAGATTGAACCTTGACTGCTTTCTGTTTGACACTAGACGACAGAGGAGGATTAGGCTGAACTTTGGTGGTGACCGTGTGGGCTTGAAACTGCTCTTTCACTTTCTCCAAAGGCCCATGATCACTACTGTCATTACACCCCCTCAAACTCAGTGTCGGAGGAATGGAGACACCGAGTTTGTTACACAGCTTGAAGAACGGTTCCTGCCCCAAAGACTTCGTAAAAACATCTGCAATCTGAAGTGTAGCTGGTATATGTCTGACTTCAAGCTTCTTAATAGCCACACGTTCTCTCACATAGTGATAGTCTACTTCAAAGTGTTTGGTACGTCTGTGAAACCGAGGATTAGCACTCAAGCAAACCGCAGATAAGTTATCACAGAGCAGCAGAGGAGTTATCTTCTGTTCTAGTCCCATAATCTGAAGAAGATTCTGCAACCAAGCAACCTCTGATGCAGCAAGCGACATTGTTCTGTATTCAGCTTCAGTGGATGACTTTGACACTGTCTCATGACGTTTTGCTGACCATGATATTAGATTTGAGCCAAGAAAGGTACAGAAGCCACCTGTTGACCGTCTTGTATCCTTGCAACCTGTCCAGTCACTATCCGAGTAACATACCAATGTTGAATGAGTACTCGCACTGATGTTGACTCCCTGAGTTACGGTACCTTTCACATAGCGAAGAATTCTCTTGAGAAGATGAAAGTCTGAGACACTAGGCTGGTGCATTTTCTGACAAATGTAGTTGACCGCAAACTGAAGATCAGGTCTGGTAAGCGTGAGATACTGAAGTTTACCAGCCAAGCTTCGAAAGTAGGACGGTTCTGCGAAGTATTCATCCTCTCCTTAAAGATTATCTAGCTTGATTGGCAGGGGCGTAGGCATGGGAGCACAGTCCTTCATACCAGCAGCAACTAAGAGATCTGTAGCATACTTCGACTGGTTCATGAACAACCCTTCTTGGTGGCGATGAACTTGTATGCCAAGGAAGTAGTGTATCTCTCCCATGTCCTTCATTCTGAACTCTCTGTTTAGATCATAAATCAACTTGCCAATCAGATCAGTATCATTCCCTGTCAATATCATGTCATCTACATACAGCAAAAGGTAGATAACACTTGCGCCGTGATGATAGATAAACAAGGATGGATCAGGAAAGCTACATTGGAACCCAAACTCAATAAGGAAATTGCTGAATTTATCAAACCAGGCCCTTGGAGCTTGTTTGAGACCATAGATAGCTTTTCGTAATCTCCAAACAAAATCAGGCCTGTCTGGATCTTCAAAACCTTGTGGCTGTTTCATATAAACCGTTTCTTTCAAATCTCCATGTAGAAACGCATTTTGAACATCAAGTTGTTTAATCTCCCACTTCTTTGTCACAGCAACATGAAGAATGGCTCGTATAGTAGCAGTCCTCACCACTGGGCTAAACGTTTCAATGAAGTCGACTCCTTCTTCTTGTTCGTTTCCCCTGGCTACAAAACGAGCTCTCAGCTTGAGTAGAGTACCGTCTGCATTGAGTTTGGTTTTATAAATCCATCCACCATTCAAAGGTTTCTGACCTGACGCAGGTGGAACAAGCTCAAACGTCTCTGTTTCAACCATGTTGTCTATCTCAACCCCCATTGCTGTTGTCCAACCTGAATCTTTCAGAGCTGCTTTCACACTTTTAGGTTCAGGGTAGACATCTTTGACAGTAAACAAAGCATATTTGAGGTTAGGCTTTATGATCCCTGATCGAGCTCTTGTGGTCATTGAGTGAGGAGCAGGAGGCTGAGCTATATGTTCTTCAACTATCTCATTTTGATCGATGTCCTGGTCATCACTCTCAGATGAGCTACTTGAACCTGTCATTTCATTTGAAGATACTGACGGCTGTGGAGACTGAGCCATTACAGGAGCAGGCTGAACTATTACAAGAGCTGGTTTAGACCGTGTGGGATGAAGCTCTTCAGTAACTCGAACTGTACTCTCATCTAGAACAGCTTGAGACTGTAAATTCACCAACCGCCAAGCTTCCAACAGAGGAGAATTAGTATCTTTGTGATACTTGCTGTAGACATCAGAATACGGGTACTGTGATTCATCAAACAGAACATGCCGACTGATGAACACCTTCCCTGTAGGTGGATAATAACATCTGTACCCTTTATACTTCTCATTGTAACCAAGGAAGACACAAGCCAAAGATTTAGGATCTAGCTTGTTCTTCATGTAGGGTCTCAGGTAGGGGAAGCACTTGCATCCAAACACTCTCAAGCTTGTATACACCGGAGCCGTTCCATACAACACTTCATAAGAACTTTTGTTATTCAGTAGGCTCGAAGAAGGCAACAAATTGGAGAGAAATGTAGCTGTAAAGAACGCTTCTACCCAGAGTTGTTGAGGGACCTTGCTGCTGTACATCATTGTGATGCCAAGCTCAGTAATGTGTCTGTGTTTTCGCTCTGCAACACCATTCTGTTGCGGAGTGTGAGGACAAGACATCATCTGTTTGATTCCACAATTAGCCAGATGAGTTATAAATTGAGCGCTAGTGAATTCACCTCCTCCATCACTCTGAAACTGAAGTATTTTCTGTTGAAACTGAGCCTCTACCAATGTTTGAAACTGGAGAAAGACTGAATAGAACTCAGATTTTGACTTCAAAGGATAAAACCATGTAAATCTTGAAAAATTGTCTACAAAGATAACATAGAAGCGAAATCCTTGAGCAGAAACAACTGGACTAGGTCCCCATAAGTCACAATGTATCTTCTCTAAAGGTCTATTAGAAAAAGTTTCTGAAAGAAGAAAAGGAAGCCTGCAACTCTTGCCAATCTGACACGCTTCACAGAGCTCCAATGTCCCCCCTTTATTCAAACTGATAGCGTTACTCCTGGCTAACTGCTGAAGGATGTCCTTGTGAGGATGGCCTAGCCTTTGATGCCAAATCTCCACACTTGTAGCTCTCTGTCTTGTAGAATAAAAAGCTTGATATCTTGCATCCTTCAACATATACAGATCCTTATCCCTTCTGCCTTGAGTTATCACCTGTTTTGTTTGCTTGTCCTTAACAAAAACAGTTTCAGAATCAAATGTAACTTCACATGGATAGTCTGAAGTTAGTTTTGAAACCGATATCAAAGACTTTGTTATTCCAGGACAGACTAACACATCATCAAGAGGAAGAGTACCTTGTTGTGTGTGTAAGGCGACAGATCCAACATGCGTGATTGGCAGGTAATCTCCATTCCCAACGATCACTTGATCATTCCCAAGATAGGGTTCAGCTGACGTTAACTGAGACTGGTTGCTTGTAATGTGGGCAGACGCAGCAGAATCTGGATACCATTCTTGACCGGTACTGTGTTCTTGATCAGAAAGTCTCATTGTGGTGAGCGCATTGGGTAGGTTATCTGACGACTGAGACTCTTGATCATAGCGATTGTAGCATCTCGCATCTGAATGACCATACCGCCCACAGATTTGACAGGTAGGTCTGTTGTTGGAACCGGACCCTGAGCTAGCATTGTCACGACCATTACCACTTGGGAACTGCTGTTGAAAGCCACGTCCCCTTGTGGAGTAGTTGTTGTTGCTTCGACCACCTCTATAACCCCCTCTGTTAGTGTAACCTCCTCTGCCTCTGTTGTTAGAGTAACCCCTTCCAACATGAAAGGCAAGATGAGGATTAACTGTGGCACTTTGGTTATAGACCTGAAGCTTATCATCAAAGGTAGTGAGCTTGAACACAGCATCTTCAAACGTCATCTCAGTAACCGAATCCATAGAATGCTCAATAACCGTACATATGGATTCATACTCTTTCCCTAAACCGCTCAACGCACCATATATCATCTCATGCTCAGTCATGCTACACCCTATAGAGTCTAACTGGTCACAGATACTCTTAATCTCTCCTAGATACTCTGTCATGGTTCTTTGGCTTTTAGTCATACCTTGAAGCTTACGTTGGAGATCTAGTTTTCTTGTAGCTGAGACACGATTGTACTTCTTTCCAAGGCAGAACCAGACCTCCTGAGCTGATGTGAGACCGTAGACAGATCTGAGAGCGTCCTCAGACAGAGAACCGAACAACCAAGCCATGACAAGCTGGTCTTTGCGCATCCACTTCTGAAACTCAGGATTAGGCTGCTCTGTGACTCCATCTCCTTCTTGAACCGTTACCGTCGGAGCAGGGCGAAGAGAACCTCCATTGAGAAAACCGAGCAAGGATTGACTGGAAAGAAAGGATTCGAACTGTGTCTTCCAAAGCAAGTAGTTGGAAGATGTGAGTTTTAACGTCACACACTGAGAGATACTCAGTGATGGCGTAGAAATAGCGTCAGAGTCCTCCATGGCTCTGATACCATGAAGAAACTTAGAGTTTTGTGAAGAAGAACGTTTTAACTTTTATTACTTTCTTGCTTGCCGATTACATGTTCACGTTTTACATTATATAGAGACTTAAGATCTTATCCTCTACTCTGACTCAGCACATGACAGGCTGTGTACCAAGACACTCAAATCTATTTCCAACCGTTATGCCATTAGCTGGCCTCGTCGTACTGGAGCAAGAAGATTGAACCTTGACTGCTTTCTGTTTGACACTAGACGACAGAGGAGGATTAGGCTGAACTTTGGTGGTGACCGTGTGGGCTTGAGACTGCTCTTTCACTTTCTCCAAAGGCCCATGATCACTACTGTCATTAAAATTAATTATGCAATAAGTAAACATTATGTATATGTTTTGCTAGACAAAAACTTCCATTAATCAACAATTAACAAAAGTTACATACTGTAAAAAAACTGCACTGGGACTGTGAAGACTGAAGAGAGCCGTCATTTCCGCTAATTTCTCTGCACAATGATGACTAAATATTACAGCAAATGTTGTTAAGTTCATTTATTAAACGTTGTTAAAACCTTTCCCATTAAATTCATTGACTAGTTAACGCAAGACGTCACCAGTCACCACTAGTAATAGACTAGCTAACTGAAGGGTACTTGGGTCAATCTCACGCAAAAGTGTGCATCTTCCAAGTCTTGATTACTAACCGTTGATTCAAATCACAATCCAACGGCAGACAATACAATCCGCGCGGTTGCTTTCTATTGGCTTACCATCACTCACACGTCTCTACGCGCTAGTATATATAAACCACCGAGAGCGTTGTTTCCACTGTATAATTATTTCCCTCTACTTGGCTTTCAAAATTTTCATAAAACAAATGGCGGGTCGTGGAAAAACTCTCGGATCTGGGGTTGCTAAGAAGGCGACGTCTCGGAGCAGTAAGGCCGGTCTCCAGTTCCCCGTCGGTCGTATCGCCCGGTTCTTGAAGAACGGCAAGTACGCCGAACGTGTCGGCGCCGGAGCTCCGGTCTACTTGGCCGCCGTACTCGAATACCTCGCCGCGGAGGTAATTAATTTACTCAGTTCTGTCGATTTTGTTAGATTAATTTCGTAAACCGGTTTTAACCGGTTTGGTATTGTTAAATGTGTAGGTTTTGGAATTGGCTGGGAACGCGGCGAGGGACAACAAGAAGACAAGAATCGTGCCGCGTCACATTCAATTGGCGGTGAGGAACGATGAGGAGCTGAGCAAGTTGCTTGGAGACGTGACGATTGCTAATGGAGGTGTGATGCCCAACATTCACAATCTTCTTCTTCCCAAGAAGGCTGGTGGTGCTTCCAAACCTTCCGGTGACGACGAATAGATTTCAGTTCAGTTTCTATAATGTTGTCTAGATTTAGATTAGTCCTGTTTTAAATCGATCTTGTCTGTAAACGTTTGCAGTGTGTTTCAATTGTATTGTTTAGGTTAAACATGTCTGGTCTTAAAAGATTTGATCTTGAACTCTCTTTTTCTTTTGAGAACTGAAGATAGAGAACATCTTGAACTTGAACAATGTTTTTCTGTTGGAAGATCAATCAGTACATAATATGAAATTAAATAGCGCGATAGTCTAGTTGACACAAGTATACAATGTCGTCTTTCAAGTTTGTATATTTATCATATGGGCTCAAGGTAAGGCCAAGTTCTTGGATTTGTAATTATTAGGTTGAAGGAGTTATGTTTCTTGATAAAGAAAATTAAAGAGATTCACTATTAACTATAGGGAAAGTGAAAACTGAACACACTACATCTAAATCTTTGAAGGTCTGTTAATTGAGTTTTAAAGAGAGTACAAGTAGAGGACGATAAAGTCATTCAGAAACATATAATGAAGATGTCAAAACAATTGAGTTTTAAGATAATATTAGAAGCAGCAGCCACGATCATTAAGGATAGGAGAGAGATAAGTTAACTTAGACTTGCACAGAGCTTGGAACATAACAGCCGACAAGATTGTAAAGTTTCGAGTATTGAGAACCTATTCTCTCCACTTGTCTGATATCACCACTCTCCCCATCAATGATATATCTACTTTTTGTGTAACATCCGCCGAAAATATAAAAAACCACCACGGTCTTCTTCTCCTCGTCAATCAAGAAACTCCCAAACATACAACCATGACAGAGTAATTGCAACGTTTCAACTTTGAACAACTTGCTCCACGACACAGCGCCGGGCTCGATCTTATCCGTAACCCAAACATCAACCTTAGTACCACACTGGTGTTTAAACAACAATGCAAGCTTCTCTTCTTTAACCGAAGACAGAGACGCAAAAGAAAAAAACTCACATGGTATAGGCAGTTGCGGTCCAAAAGCCTCACTCGTAAAATCAAAACACTGTAAGAAATTCTTTCCTGATTGCTTATCTTTAGCAAGCCAGTAAGAGTTTCCCTTCAAAGACACGCCAGGTTCAGTATACTTTATTACATTGTTGCTGTGAAAAGCTGCATGAGGACGAGTCTTCCATGAATCACAACTCAAGTCGTAGATGTCGAAATTATCACTGGTGCTTAGCCTAAAGATTTTATGGCTACCACATGATTTGTCGTATCCAAAAGCAAACAACTCATTACACGAACGTTGTATTGGGCATTCGATCCATCTTGTTTTACCCCAATACGGGTTATAAACCAAAAGCCAACGTTTGTTGCGTCTCCATATACATAGCAGTAAACCGTTGCAGTGAAAGACACGTTGTACAAAGCAAACTTTATCTGAGTTTTTTTGAGTAATAAGTATACCTTTACGATTTATGCATGGACCAAAGGTTTTGTTGTGAAAGTCATAAGGATTGACGCTTAACACAAGATCATTGGTATCCCCCGTGATCACAAGAACCACCCTTTCTCGTTGTGCTGCTGCTGCTTTTTCAATGTGCTTATTGGCAAAACTTTGATCTTTAGTTAAAACGTTCCAGCTTTTGCAAGTAGATCGTACTGTTACTATGGATTTCACCGGAACCCTAGAGAGAATCTCCTCTAGCAATTCCATAGGAAGATTGGATATCTTCGTCTTCATATTGTTTCAAGCTCCAAACAAAGGTCGATGAACAAAAATAAGTTTAGATCAATCTTTGAAGACTCTATTCCTTTTTTCTTTTTTTTTGCTAAATTGTAAATGTCATTGAAAACAATGAAGGTTTGATTACATGTTAATGCAACCTAGTTTGCTTTTCAGCCATTCTGAAAGCTTAGAGGTGCAAAAAAGTTTAAAAAAACCCCTAAACCCCAAAGAGATTATGATCAGTCCTAACCAAACAATGGAAGCTTGAACATAATACCAAAACAGAACTAAAGACTAACAGTTTAATCTTTAGTTTGTTATTGAAACCCTAATGATTGTTAACGCCTCATAACTCGATTCACTGCTAATGGGCCTTTTTATCCAGTGGCCCAATGACAATGATCAAATGAATAGCTTTTACTTAAGATGCATTCAACTTATCGTAGAGCTGCATGTGATGTCTGGCGTTTTATAGGAAACGTTAAACCCCAGAAAACTACGTAAGATTCATTATCTCAGGCCGGTCAGACAATTCACGCGTGCCTAGCGAGTAACCACGCACGTGCCAGTCAGTCTTACAGTAACAAACATCCTCACTAATTAACTGTCTGTCTTCTCTTTTGTGAATTTCCCAAGATTTAGCTCTAAGGACGCAACAGTTATGGATCATCCCACGCCTATGCTCCTTTTGTCTGCGGACACACAGCTTCCCGGATCTGGGAATCGATCGTGATCACGAGCAAGTCGATGAGGTGTTGTTCTTGATCCATCTTCTTGATTTAGAAGAGCCATAAAGAATCATCAGAGGACAATGGAGCCCTGGAGTATACTCTCAAGTATTGGCTCAAATCATTCACTAGAGATCAATTCAAGCTTCAAGGCCGTACAGCTCAGCTTTCTAATCTAATCTAGGTCCACTTCTTCTCCTTCTTCAGTGAGTTGAGCTGGAAAAGATTGTGTCTTTATGGTTCAGGTTTTGTGTGTGTGTGTGTGTTTGCAGATATTAATGGTTTGTGTTCGCTAGCCTACTGATGAACATCTCATTTGTTGTTGAATTGTTTCATCTGTGCATCTTAGTTTTGTCTTTTCTTGATTTTCAGATGATTTGTTGAAATAAGGAACCCCTCATGAGCATTGTGTGTGTATATCTTACTAGTTTCTATCATATAAGATTGTTAAAGAACATGGCTTTGATTTGTGCTAGTTTCTCTAGGATGATAGAATTGTGACAGTTTAAGCAGGGACTGTTAATGGGACTATTAATAGCTCTGAGGTAGTTCTGATGGAATATAGATTCAGGATTCTGAAAAGTAATAGCATAGCTTCTGCTTGCGAGTGACAGTTTAAGTGGATAGAACATAGCTATTAAACTGAAATGTTATTTTATTTCTGTTAATTCTGCCATCTCTCTTGTTGTGGACCACAAGTATTGATTTTTTTCTATTTCACTTTTCTTCTCAAATAGCTGCCATATGTCAGCAATCAGAGCCTGTAGTTGTGCAAATCGATAAACTTGATCTTGTTCTTGAAGAGAATCCTGATGCTGATGTGACAAAGGGCCCAAGCAGGTAAGGGCAACCCTACGTCATCTGTTTTGCTTCTACTCAGTCTTGGTTGAGGCTTGCTTTATTCCCCGGCCAGAGTATTATTGAGTCCGTTGAGTCTTGTTTTTTTTCTCATTATGTTCAGTGCTCAGTCTCCTACCGCCTCTGGAAAAAGTAACGGTTATGGATTTGCTGACAAGGTGAGGTATCTCTTCTGCTACTTGTTCAACATTCCAGAATTTTAGTTTCTTGGAGTCATATAAATCCTTTTGTTTATTTGCAGTTATATATTTCATTATGTTGATCAGATTGCAGACGGAATGACTTTACAAGTAAAAGTGGCCAATCTTCTTCTTGAAACTGGTGGTGGTGCTCACCGTGAAGGAGGTGCAGCCTGGTAAGTTGCTTTTACTTCGTCCATTAGCGTTCTTTGATGCATAAACCTTACTATGGTTCTTAACTATCGGAGTTTATTATGAATGCATTGGGATGTTTCTTATGTATGTCTAATCTAAACTTTTGTACTTCTTATCTAGGCCTGCTGCTCCGCTGGCATCTATTACAATACGCAACCTTGTTCTGTACACCACTAATGAGAGTTGGAAGGTGAGCTCTGCGAGCATATTGTAATAAAATCCTTTTCTTGAAGGATAAGTGTTTCTGAACCTGATCGATCATGTAACAGGTTGTAAATCTGAAAGAAGCAAGGGACTTCTCTACTAACACCGGATTTATTTATTTGTTTAAGGTATTGATTGATGCCACTCTTTTTACCCAGTTGTCGTTGATACCACTATTCCAAACTACTTTGTTCCTTCCTGATGATCATCTTTGAAGATATTATTATTAAATATGTTTTGGTTTCTCTACCTGTGATGCATATACTTTCATTACCAGAAACTTGAATGGGCAGCTTTATCAATTGATCTTCTGCCACATCCTGATATGTTCACTGACGCTAATTTAGCCCGCTCTGAAGAAGAAAATCTCAGAGATGATGATGGTGCAAGCAAAACGAGTTTTCTTTGGCGGAGAACGCTTTTTAGATGGAATTTCTGGCCAAGCACATGTAAAACATTTGTTTCTGATTGTCTTTTAGTTGTATATATATATCATAATTGGAGTAGGACGCTTTAAGGAACTTAATGTTTTGGTGCGTTACCCCTGATGGTGGCCTCTTGTTCAGATCACAGTCCAGAGAACAGCACTAAACAGTCCACTTGGGCTTGAGATCCAGTTACACATTCCAGAAACTGTTTGTCCAGCGCTTAGTGAACCAGGTTTGAGAACATTCTCTCTTAGTTTTTAGATAGCTGGTTGATTGATATGGAACTAAGCCTACCCGTTATCCTTAGGAATAGGGTTACGAGCTCTCCTCCGCTTTTTAACTGGAATGTATCTATGTCTAAACAGAGGAGATGTGGATCCAAAATCTCAGCAGGTCCTAAATTTCATATTTCCTGTCGATCTTTTTGAAGGAAAATTTTGTTGTGAAATCTTTTTCTCACTCTTTATGGTATCTTTTAAGCAGTCTGCTGAAGCAGCAGGACGGTCTCTTGTCTCTTGTCTCTGTTCTTGTGGACCATGTATTTCTTTGCATTAAAGATGCTGGTTAGTTTCGGAGATGCTTAAATATAATATATCCTTCACTTTGCTGGGCTCAGAGTCCGACTCACCTGTTAGCTAATAGTGCAGTTTTGCATGGAACCATTACTCTTGTTTCTTGGGTTTAACTTTTACCATTCTTCATGACATTTCAGAATTCCAACTGGACCTACTGATGCAATCACTCCTCTTTTCTCGAGTATGTTCTCAAGTAGTAACTTTCCTGATATTTTTTCCTGCATACACAGTGATACTTTCTTAGTTCTGGAACATGTATAAGCTTAGTATGATTTGAACATAATGAAATTGGGTTCAGGACAAAGTTAGGAGTTCCATAAAGAAATTAGGGTACATGACTATCAATTTGCTCTCTCATTAAAATGGCAAAAATCTATAGTTAATATGATTACTGCATTCAATGGGTTTGACAATAAACTACTCCCTCTGTTCATGAAAATAGCATTTTCTAGATTTATTTTTTGTTCCAAAATGATAGATTTTCTAAAATTTTAAGGTACTTTTAGTAGTTAATGTTGAAAAGTTGTATATTTTTAAGAAACATTGATTGAAAATATTTGAATTGGTTGAATATTATTGGTTGATATTTATTGGAAAATGTATAGTAAAATAAATGATAAATTCAATTGTAAAAAATTAATTGTTTTCTTAATATGCGTAAATATTCTAGAAAATCCTTCTTTCGGGAACAGAGGGAGTATATTTCTCTTCCGTTGATATGTAAAGTGCACTTCCTTGCTCTGAGCATCTTATTGAATTATATGGCTCTGAAATTTTACTTCGGTAGGCCTATATGCTTGCAGGCCTGTATTTCAGACGGAGAATCAGCTAACTATTTTACTAAGATCTTGATTGGTGGACTATTTCTAAGGTGAAAGTTCAAACTGCTCCCTGTCATCATATCAACAATTTTCTCGTGGCATGTTTACTTTTCTTAGTTGTGACTTACCCTTCTACATGCTCAAATAGTTGTTTCTGATGGCTCTTTCAAGAATTATACTATTACTTTCTCTATCACTGTTTATAGAATGAGGAACCCAGAAACTCGCTGACAGTGTTTGCCATTCGATGTTAGTTCCGGCGGAGTGATTTTTTCCCCTCTTTGGTTTATTTGTTTCACATGCATTTGCTGGTTTGGTGAACTATTGCTTTATGTTTCTTAACAGTGATTCAGTTTTCTTGTGCATGTGTTGATTTGAAACTTTATATTTAAAGTTCTTGCATAATTACTCATGATTGCAATTCAGGGATCTTTTTTCGCGCTCTCCTTGTGCTTTTATTCAACCATCTATGAAAGCTGCTACCGAAGATCTTGCAGTTCCTAACTTTGGTATTAATAATTCTGGACTGTATTTTTCAAAAAAAGTACTCCCTCCGTTTCAATATACTTGATGTTTTAGAGAAATTTTGTTGTTTCATAATAGATAAAATCTGCACAAATTTATGTAACTTTAACTTTATTAAAAACTGTGTAACCAATTAAATTTTTTTAATTTTTATTTATAATTAAATAAACTAATTTTATATTATAATTTAGTGATGATTTTGATAAAAAGTAGTTTTTCTTAATATTTGTGAATTTGAGTAAAACATCAAGTAACATCTCCATTGTACTGATTTATTTTCCTTCTATATAATTGGGACAGCCAAGAACTTTTGCCCTCTCATATATCCATTGGATAACGGGCCGTGGCAATTTGTTCAGGATGTACCCTTGATCTCCCTACACTCTCTTCAGGTCAAGCCATCCCCAAAACCACCACATTTGTTCTCAATGACAGTTATCCAGTGCCAACCACTCATGGTATGTTTGTGTATGTAAAAGAAAAAAAAAGTTTTCTACTCTTCAACAAATTCTTCACCATTTTCTTCCTATCTACTTTCTCAGGTTCATCTCCAGGAAGAAGCTTGTTTAAGGATTTCTTCGTTTTGCCTGGTAATTCTGTTAACTCTCTTCAGTTCACCCTCAAGGAGTTGGATGTTTCTGTTCCATAGGACATGAGTAACTTGGAAGATTCAGCAGATCTTTCAGCAAAAAAGGTCTTCGCTGGAGCAAGGCTTCACATTGAGAACTTATCCATTGCGGAGTCACCTACCCTGAAAGTTAGGGTACTAAACCTGGAGAAGGATCCTGCTTGCTTCGCTCTATGGCCGGGGCAGCCATTGACGCCAGCCAAAAGAAATGGACAGCTAGAGTCTCACATTTTAGTTTGGCTTTGGAAACATCTCCCAACTCTTCTGAACCTCAGAATTCTCCTGGTCTGGAAATGGGTTTTATGGAACTGCGTTGAAGGAAAAGACGTGTCTTTAGAAGTTGCTATGGTATCTGCTGATGGAAAGCCATTGATAACAATTTCTCCTCTTGGTGGTATTGTTCGCATAGGAGTTGCTTGTGAGCAATATATTTCAAATGCTTCAGTGGAGCAGCTATTTTTTGTTCTGGACCTTTATTCTTACTTTGGTAAGGTTAGTGAAAAAATTTCGATCGTTAAAGAAAGCAAACGCCATAATACTATTTTTGTGACTGGAGGGTTGTTGGAGATGGTTCCTAGCACACTGCCGTAAAACTGGCTTTGAAGGATCTGCAGCTTAAGTTTCTTGAGTCTTCCTTTACAAGTTCTCAGGACACGCCACTCGTTCAGTTTTTTGGCAAAGATCTTGTTCTGAAGGTAACTCATAGAACCCTTGGCGGCGCTATTGCAGTATCCTCCAACATATACTGGGAAAATATTGAGATAGATTGTGTAGATACCGAGGTACAACACGAACATGAGAATAACTTGAATGACCAGTTAGTTAGCTGTAATGGGTCAACAACCCCACTGAGGCGTGTCTTTTGGGTTGTCAACGGAAGACACGATGGACATAGTGGCAGCGTTGTTGTGACGCCTTTTCTTGACATAAGCATAACACATGTGATTCCCGTCAGTGAAAAGGATATGGAGTGTCACAGACTCACAGTTTAAGCATCGTGGCTTGTATCTCAGGCGTACGTCTAGGAGGAGGAATGAGCTACACCGAAGCTCTTTTACACAATGATTAGTTTAGTTGATTACACTTGCATCATTTTCCACAGAATATGAAAAAAAATAAAAGGACACGAAGTTCCTTCTTTTAAACAAGAAACGGCACACGTAGGTATAGATCATATCAACATGAAAGAACAAAATAACTAGAGACGTTCTCAGACATTTATGAGCGTCCAACGGTACCAATTCAGGCCAAGATCATATCAAAATTGGTTTTTAACAAAACCGGGAAAATATGGTAGATGGTTAAGCTATGTCTATTGCCTATTAGCCTGAAAGAACGTGTAACATGTTATGTAACTATTAGTAACTCTCACAGAACGTTAAAGGAGAAGTAATCTGATGATTAGTAGAAGAGTAGTCACCTTTCTCAGGAACTTTTCATGAATCTTCAACGCTTCTTTACACGCTTTTCTAGCGTCCAAATTACCCGCAATATCACCCAATATCTGCAACCAAAAACACACTAAAGAGTTGAGTTTCTCATGAGGTATCTTGGCATAGAGAGAGACAGAGAGACCTGAACAACGTCGTCTAGGCCTTTAGCTTCTTTCAAGAGACGTTTGTTCTTTGTTTCAAGAACACTCGCCACAACAAAACAGCAAGCGTGCTGTCGTGTTGCTCGTTTTGACCACTCTTTATATACTTTCTCTCAAACTTACCATACTGCTTCAGTAACCTCGGATCCTGTTTGGTTCCTTTCTCTGTTTTTTTATATGATGCAAACTTGTTTGGATTGTACTCCATAGCCCACATCATCTGAAACCACATTCTTATTATCATCATCAGTTCAAAAAGAAACCCTAACAGAACATGAGCTGTGTCTTGTTACCTTACCTCCCAAAGGTAAAAGGCATCAAGGAAGGAGAAATCTCTCCTGAACAAAACCATCAGCATCCTTATAGCAAACAGAAACTCTCCACCGTCTAGATCTTTTGTTGTGTAAAGAAGAGTACATCTCCCAACTTAATGCATACAAAACAAAGCTCAAAAGAAGACAAAAGTAAGGAATGAATACCTAGACGTTGGTGGAGTCTAGGATCTAATGACCTGTGAGAGCATACCAAGTTGAGTCTGTATCCCCATTGATGTGTTTTCTCTCTGAAAATTCAAGAAAAATATAAAAACCATGAAAACAACAAAAACAATACCAACGTTTTAGATTCTTACTACTCTTCCCATTGCACGCTCAAAGCACCAGAAAGCATCAGCTTCATCTTCTAGTAGGATTATCATTGGCGAACATATATCATCCATTCCTACACAAAAATATATAGTTAGTTACCATACAGTAGCGTCATCATTAAGCACCAAGATGGACTTTACCTTGAACATAACCAATATCAGGATTCAACCAAGCGAATATGGCAAGAACATCCCAAAGTCTTGCTTGGTTATTCTCACTCTCATAAAGCATAGATAACGATCCGTTCTTATAACATCAAGCTTCACCATATCATAAGCAGATCTTCAAGAACATAAACTTATGTATTAGTAAAACAACCATACCTATTTGACTCAGTACTAGCATCCACTGGAGCACACGCTTGTCTGTAACAGCAGTTTTCACAAGCGATTCTTGATTCTCTGCTGAAGATTCTTCTAATGGCTGACCATATTCAGCAACGATAGCCATTGCTACAAACTTGCCAGTACCAACGAGAGGAACTATCTTGTGACATTTTTCTTTCCAAGTAACTTACAGCGCATTGAGTTTAAGACATGAGGATCGACCAAACTAGTTCGCACTTTAAAGTAAGACAGAAGTATCTTCAGTGGTTCTGTCCTCAAACATTCTGTCTGGATCGTAACCACTTTTGAATGTGATAAGCACACCTTCAAGGTGCAAAAACCCCTGCACCGTATGCTTTCAGAAATGACACAGCTAGGCATTCACCGCATCTACAACGTAACCACAAGATTCGAAACAAAACTTTCAAGAGTAAAGATAGAAACATTCGAATGGGTCTTAGAACGGAAAGAGAAAGAGAGATCAGTTATTTAAGAGGCTTTATAATGCCTCAAACACACACAAACCATGATAAGTTTTCAAGAAAACGAGACATTAAAAGCCACCACGGAGACGCAACACCAAGTGAAGGGTAGACTCCTTCTGGATGTTGTAGTCGGCTAGGGTGCGACCATCCTCAAGCTGCTTTCCAGCGAAGATGAGACGCTGCTGGTCTGGAGGGATGCCTTCCTTGTCTTGGATCTTGGCCTTGACGTTATCAATCGTGTCCGAGCTCTCGACCTCCAGTGTGATGGTCTTACCAGTCAAGGTCTTGACAAAGATTTGCATGCCTCCACGCAGACGTAACACGAGATGAAGAGTCGACTCCTTCTGAATGTTGTAGTCGGCCAATGTACGACCATCCTCAAGCTGCTTGCCGGCAAATATCAAACGCTGCTGGTCGGGCGGGATTCCCTCCTTGTCCTGTATCTTAGCCTTGACGTTATCGATGGTGTCGGAGCTCTCCACCTCGAGTGTGATCGTCTTTCCCGTTAAGGTCTTGACAAAGATCTGCATGCCACCACGGAGCCTGAGGACGAGATGAAGAGTCGACTCCTTCTGGATGTTGTAGTCAGCTAGGGTTCTCCCGTCCTCGAGCTGCTTTCCGGCGAAGATGAGCCTCTGCTGATCCGGAGGAATACCCTCCTTGTCTTGAATCTTGGCTTTAACATTGTCGATCGTGTCAGAGCTTTCCACCTCAAGGGTGATCGTCTTTCCGGTGAGTGTCTTAACGAAGATCTGCATCTGTAAATTCACAAAAGCTTAAACATCAATACTCAAACTCAGAGCAATTGCAAAACACGAATCACATACAATCAACAACTCAATCACAGATCTCCAAGAATCGAACGAAACGGACACTAATAATCAAAAATCACGACCACATCTATCGTTTAATCTCAACAAACCGATTGAAATTCCAAGAAACAGATACGATCCAATGAAACAACTAATCGAAGAAGAAAAACCTTAATCGTAATAATAATCCAAGAATACGAACCCTAATAATCAAAATAACGACGATATCTATCGGCTAATCTCTTCAACTATACGAATGAAACAGCTAATCAAAGAATAATAAACAAGAATCTAACCTTGATCGTAATTCGCGAGAGAGAGAGAGAATTGAGAAGATTGTATTTCGATTTGAGAAGGAGGAGAGATGTTTTGGGTTTGATTTATAAAAGAGGATGAGGCAGGCTAGGTCACGAGAAAGCTATGACGGTGAAGAAATAGCCAATAATACTTTGACACGTATAAAAGATTACGTGTGCTGATCGTTATTTAGTCGCAACCTTTAAATGGAAGGTAATCTTCTCTTTGCCTTGATTACTCTTATTTTTAGGTTTTAAGGAAAAAGAGATGGTTGCATTCTTTAACCAAATCAAAATAAATGAAACTAGAAATCTTTTCAAGCTTCTAAAATTAAAGTTAAAAATAGTAATGTTCAAATCAAAATCATTTTTTTCAAAAAAATACAAACATTATTTTAACATTATTATTTTTACTCATGGCACATAAAAACTCATAATTATTGATTAGTTAACTCGTACATCAAACGCATGCCTGACCATATCTAAGATAACGAGTTTATTCAATCTAAGATATGAACATTTCAGGTATTGGTTCGATTTGGCTCGAGTATTTCAAATATTGGATAATTCGGGTAAAAACTAAATAATTCATTTACTACCTAATGATTTTTGGTTTGGATTTGGTTCGGAAAGTTTCGGGTTTTTGTTTGGTTTGGATGGTAAATTAGGAGCCAAAATACCCGGAAATTTTTGGTTCTTATTTTGTTTCGCTTCTGGTTCGGTGACTTTCAGGTAGTTCGGGTAATCTAGGTTAAATATCAGATATTTTAGATAAAATATCGAATAGTTAGGAGCATTTATATAAAATCTAGGATATTTCGAGTTATTTTAGATAAAAAAAAATATTTAGATAGTTTAGATATTTTATAATAATTTAGTTTTTACAAATATTATATTTAGTTATATGTATATATAATTAATATCTTTATATGTTCGGATAGGATATCTGTACCATTCTTGGTTCATTTCGGTTATTTCAAATATATAAATATAAAAACCATTGGGTATTTGAAGTGTTCAGCCCGGTTTCAGTTTCGGTTATTTCGGTTTGGTTCATGTTCAGTTATTCAGGTTTTTTTTTACCCAAGCCAAATTCAGTCAATGAAAACCTCTTCGATATAGTTGTTCGTTGATGGTTCTTCTTAGAAAAAGGGACTAAGTTGGGTTTCCTGAAGAAGTACAAAAGATGCGTCTGAAAGAGGAAGCTTGACTGGAAAATACATATTGGTAATTGAGATTGTTAATGACAACATTGGAAAGAAGTGGCAGTTTCAGATTAGATAGATAGCTCAGTTTGCAATTTGGTTAAATATGCGAGATAAGTTGTTGTCTCCTTTTAATAACAGCTTATGATTTTAGTAGATTATTACTATGAGAATTGTATGAAGTCATTAGGTCTAATTTTCATGATGATCACCAATAACTCCGTTACCTGGATTGTTCTTCAGGACCATACCTGAGTCGAACACATTATTCCATGGATTGGATCTCTTGTCATTCAACAGCAAGTCTGTTCCTTGTTCAACAGATAATGTTTTGATCAATAGTATCACTCCTCGTTAAGATTTTTCTTCTTCACTCTGAAAAAATAACCTCAATAGGTTCAGCATCTATTTGTTTCTTGTAGTACACGCAACCTCCATCCCCTACTTTTTAGCTTGTGGATACAAAATGTATCCAAATATCCTCGTCCTTTTGTTTCAGCCAATATTTTTCATCTTATTCAAAATATTTTCATATAATGTCTCTTAATTACTATAAAGAAAGATTATCAGTAAATTTGTAAAACAATGTTTGTTAATTAGATCATCCGATAGAAAAGCTCTTACAAACACTATGCAAATGTCAAATTGAAACGTGCAAATTATATAATTAAAAACAGAATTAAATAATATTTCAAAAATTGTAACATATGGTTATATTTTTATTATTATATTATTTAATTTAGTTTGGTATTTAGTATATCATTTAATGGTGGAGTGTTACAGCATGTGTTTCCAGTTTGTGGAACGCCAATGATTTGTAACAGTGTTTACATATTTTGGTATGTAAGGCATTCGTGAAAAAATCAAAAATCATCCCAACACAAAAAAATAAAAAAATCGAGTTGATTCAACGAAGTAAATAGTGCCGCCAAAGCAATTTTAAATTGGCAGACAGAGAAGTAATGAAAATCGTCTACCATACTGCTGTATGATATCATGTGGTAGTATATAGAGGCTTAGATCAGTTGTCTTCTGGACCTTTGTCAATACTTTTCCAAGCATCTATGGTTGATGACAGGACACAAGGTATTAAAAACAACTTCCTTTTTATCATGTGGTACTAGTATTTAACCATTCTTGCTAACATATGCTGCATCTAGATGGAACTCTGGGAAAGGGAATGGAGATGGTTTTGCACATTTGGGAAGGCCAGATGACATTGATGTCTCCATTGAATAAGAGACTGGTTGTTTGCTTTGGAGGGCAGGGAAGGTGTGACAGAAAGGTGTTGGAATAATGTTAATGAGGATATTGGTAGAGAAGAAAGGTGTTGGCACACAAATTTCCACACTTTCCAAGTAATAGCCAAGAGTACACCAAAGCTTGTGGATCCAAATCAGAAAGCAATTATGATGCTCACAGATATCCTGTAGACTCAGTTAATGTAAGTATCTGTAAACCTTATATTTTTCCACTGCTCAATCCCATTCCTGAACTTTCTGAGATTAAATGATAGTCAAATCATCTTGAGGGCTGCCTTTATCATCCTGATTTCTTGTAGACTCAGTTAATGTAAGGTATTATGTAGACTCAGTTAATGTAAGTATCTGTTCACCTTATATTTTCAACAGCTCAATTCCATTCATGAGCTTTCTGAAATTAAATGATAGTCAAATCATCTTTGAGGGTTGCCTTTATCTTCCTGGTGTCTTACAAAATAAAATTCTTGAATGCAATAATAACTGTGGACCTTTAGGTGTTACTGAGCTTTTTTTTAATTTTATTTGGGAAATGTATTATAGGTCATTATCTGCCTGGAGGAGTAAACATTGAAGCTAACATTGTGGCATCTGAAGACAAATCTGGTCATGATGACACGTTAAACTGGGTGGCAGAAAGTCTGAAATTCTCTGTTAACAACCTGTAAGTGAAACTAGAGAGCTTGCAGAGCTTCACTTAAAGCGGGAAAATTTTGTATTTTTAATACGCCCAGAACCTATATATGTGTATGCATTTGAGCTACGCCCAAAAGTTTTGATATTTACAAGAAAAGCTCTGTTTTTTGTCTGTGTACTTTCTTCATGATTGATTTCAAACTCTACGAATGTGGGGGGACAGTTGATAAAGGGGATAGCTTTTCGTGTGATTTAGATCCAATCTCTGTTTGTGGATAATGATGAGTACTTGTGTGGAGAATCTCATTGTTTCGAAACCATACTTATTAGACCCTTCCTTGTACCTCAAGGCTCTCAAATTATGCAGCTACCAAACCCTCGAGAAACAGTTTGTGTTGATCCATGGGAACTCTGTCACAAATGGGTTCATCTCGAATCTCCACTTGAACAACAGCTTGGTGAACTTATACGCAAGACACGGAGATATGAAACACGCGCGCAAACTGTTCGATAGAATGCCTGAAAGAGATGTTGTTTCTTGGACAGCTATGATCTCGGGGTATTCTGGATGCGGGTATCACCGGAGCGCGTTTCTGTTGTTTAAACAGATGCGGCGGGAGCCTGTTAGAGCTAATGACTTCACTTATGGGAGTGTTTTGAAGTCATGCAAAGTTTGGGATGTTTGAAAGAAGGATGCAGGTACATGGGTGTGTGGAGAAAGGGAGATTTGTAGAGAACTTGGTTGTGAGGAGTGCGTTGCTTTGTCTTTATGCTAAGTGTGGTAAGATGGAGGATGCTCGTCTTCTGTTTGAGTCAATGAAAGAAAGAGATTTGGTTTCTTGGAATATAATCATCCATGGGTATACTGCTTCTGCTGCAGATACTTCGTTTGGTCTGTTTCAGCTGATGCTCGCGGAAGGTAATCTAAACTCTTGTCTTTTATTCATTCATATTTCAAAACGATCAAGTGACTCAATTTGGTTAGATAGCTTCTTGTCCTGTGTTCTATGTCAGGGAAGAAGCCAGATTGTTATACCTTTGGGAGCCTCTTGAGAGCTTCTATCCAAGTTAACTGTCTTGAAATGGTCAGTGAATTGCACGGGTTTGCCATCAAGCTTGGCTTCAAGAGATCAGATGTTGCACTGGTCAGGTCTCTGATCGTTGCGTATGCCAAGTGTGGTAGCCTTGGCAATGCTTTGAAACTGTACGACCGCACGATGAAAGGAGACTTGATATCTTGCACTGCTATAATCACAGGTCTTGCACAGCAGAACAACTTCACAAGTGATGCTTTTGATATCTTCAAAGAGATGATACTGATGAAAACTCAGATGGATGAGGTTGTAGTATCCTCAATGCTTAAAATATGCACCACCATTGCATCCATATCCATCGGAAGACAGATCCACTGCTTCGCCTTAAAATCCTCCCAAATCAGATTTGATGTTGCTTTGCGTAACTCTCTGATAGATATGTATGCAAAGTCTGGGGAGATTGAGGATGCAGTCCTTGCTTTCGAAGAGATGGAAGAGAAAGATGTGAGATCATGGACCTCTTTGATTTCAGGATACGGAAGACATGGAGATATAGAGAAAGCAATAAGTCTTTATAACAGAATGGAGCAGGAAGGGATCAAACCGAACGACGTCACATTTCTTGCTCTCCTCTCTGCTTGTAGCCATACAGGAGAGACCGAGATTGGGTGGAAGATTTTAAACACAATGATCAACAAGTACGGTATCAAAGTTCGAGAAGAGCATTTATCTTGCATGGTAGATATGCTTGCACGCGGTGGAAACTTGGAAGATGCTTATGAACTGATAAGAAGTGAAAATAGCATCACGAGTCTGAGCTCATCAACATGTGGAGCTTTCTTGATGCGTGCAGGAGACATGGGGATGTGCAACTCAGCCAAGTAGCAGCAGCGCAGCTTCTGAGTATGGAACCGAAGAAACCAGTCAATTATATTAACCTGGCAAGCGTATATGCATCTAATGAAGATTGGGACAATGCTTTGAAGACTAGGAAGCTTATGAAGAGACTGGTTCTTGCAATAAATCTCCTGGATACAGCATTGTGTATTGAACAGAAGGCTATAAGACAACAATCTCAATAGAGGTTTTAAAGACAATGTAGTACAAATGTTTTAACACTGAAGTGAAGTTGATGAGGCTATAAATATCTTAAGGTTTCAGGGAGTCGCAATAATATTTTCCCAAAAGTGTGTATTGTGATGAATATATTATGTTGCAATAAAACAATGGATAGTTTTTTAAAACCGGTGGCAATGAATCAACATGGACCATAGCTGAAAGAAAACTCTCAGCACTAAGTGCTAGATAGATAGTCTGCATTTTGTAACTCCTAATCCATCAGTTCCTGTGAAGACTCTGATGCTACTTGGTAACCGCGTCCCAACGCCATATAGTTCCGTCCTCGGAGGCAGCAATAATTGTGCTACAATGCCATGGGAAGAAACAGAGTGTGTCAGGAATCAAATGCTTTGCATTTTTGTTTGGAGTAACTACTGATTCATAAAATAGTAAAGTTTCCAATGCATTGGTGAGAGAGAAGATGATATACTTTCCATTAGTGGACATAGCGGTTTGCCTGATCACAGACTTTGATAGACTGTGTGATAACCTATACAGAAACAGAAAATCATGTCAAGAATACAACAAAGACACCAAAGTGAAGCTTATTCATTTGTATTTGAAGATCCGAAAGTAACTTACACTGTAACCAAAACAGGAGGGCAACTCTTTAAATCCCAGACATAAATCTTGCCTTTCTGATTCCCTGATAACCAACCAACCGACCAAGAATGTTTCACAAATTCACAAGAAAAGTTTCAAGTATTGTTTAATAGATTATAGCTTCACCTATCGAAAGATAATTGAGAGAGAGGTCGCAAGAAAACTTGATAAACCAGAGATTACAATTTGGAATAGGGTATCTAAGTAGAACATCTGAAGTACCCTGCAAACAACAACAACACAAAGAACATTTTTAATAAACTGAATGAGTCTGTTGTGTATGGGATAGAAATGAGATCCTAACCTCTCCAGGAGAATTATCTATCAGTTGTGGTTCCCACAACAGTATCTCATTCTCCACACTCTGAAATTAAGATATAACACAAGAGTAACCTTTAGTTTTTTTTTAGTTTATTCCACCAAATAAGTATGATTTTATTCACTACTGACTGACTAACCTTTGAAAGAATAAAATCACCAAACCAACGGTTACAGTCTACATAATTTGTATGAACTGAAGTTGTAAATACCTACACATAGAAGTAATGTTATTAACAAAGTTCATCAAGACATGTACGCTACAAGACAGAAACAGAATACTACTTACAGGGAATTGTACAAATTTTGTTGGGAACTTTGATGGATCATCCTTCCATGTGAATGACTTATCGACATATGTCCAAAACTCTGAAGGCAGCCAAAGAATAATAGAGATCATACAACTGTAAGAGATATGAACTTCCTTTCAAGTGTTGTGCTCGGTTTTAACTCGTACCTTTCATTGACCATATCTTAATAGTGGTGTCCATACCACAACTAACAAAACGGTGCTCATCATGGGGATGAAAGTCCTACAAATTTACAAAGATAAAGATGGTTATACTTGAATCAGACGATTGTTTTCTTTCACATCCACTGTGTTTATTGGCTTACCACGCTTACAACTTCGTATCTATGACCTGCAGTTCCAGCAAATATCAGAATACAAATCCCAGTTTCAACATTCCACAGTCGAACAGATTCATCCTGATCCAATCAAAGACCGGAAAAGCTCTTAATCCTCCTCAACCAAGTAAATGAACATCAGGACATTATTAGAGAGAAGTGATATACCTTGCTAGTAGAAAGCACAAGTTGAGGTTTCATATGGTGTGTCTTAATTTCATTCACTGAATCCCCGTGGCCCACAAGGGTCTGCACAGATTACACAAGAAGATATTGAACAACTTGCTAGTAGGATACATAGAACATCCTTTTAACTCTTCATGTCAGTCTAAAGATAATTAAAAAATGAATAATACCTTATGAATAATTTTATCATTGACGTTAAGGACTCGGATTATGCCTTTCACTCCCCCAGCCGCAACAAATGGGTTCCCTTCAACGCCACACGCCCAGCTTACAGTGTAAAATGACTCCTCCTTCTAATCACCAAAGCACATAGACATACAATATATACCCAAATAGCTCTCAATGAAACTTTGCTGTTTTTTTATTTCATGGAAAAGCTACTAAACTATATAATATGTATACTTCCTTATAGTGTCACAAAAAAAAAGTATACTTGCTTACATCTTCATCAGTGTAGGAGTGCAATGAAGAAATGCCACCATCTTCAAGACAATTGTACAAATTAATCTACATAATAAGAGATAAACCAACGGCAGTAATGAGATTCTATGACTCAGCTCTGTAAAGGTAAAATGAAATCAAGATAGAGCAATCAAGTTTATTAGATTATATGAAGTCACTCCAGCTTGTGTTAAAACAGAAAAAAGCCATGAACTTTCACTAAAAAACATTAAGCTAAGACGGTTCATAGTCAAGCTAAGTAAGTTTTCAATTTTATTCAGAGGAGTGATACGATAACATCACAGGACAGCAATCAGAAACCCAAAATCAGACTTAGAAAAAAAAATGACACTTTGAACAGACCCAGAACTTAAAAATCTTAAACAGAGATTTGCAAAAAAAAGAAGAGATATTTTTTTACCCCATTGCCACCAGCGGAGACGAAACAATTGAAGAAACGAGCATCGATGGAGTTAAAAACAACAGAGTACAAAGGTATCTTCCCTTCTTGAATCCTGTTGGTCAGTTTGTAAGATTTTTTGTTGGATGGAGTCAAAGACCCGACAAGTGATTCGTTCCCTAAAGCTATCTTCGACATTTCAAATCTCTCGTCTCTCGGAAACTGCTCTTGTCGAAGCTTACCCAGTCTCATGCAATAACAAGTCTTCGTACGTTTCCACATTTACTGTTTTTTTGTCTTTTTGTCAACTTTTTTATAAGCAAGGAATTAATTTAACAATATATTTTGGGCAAATCTCCAAAATAGCACCTTTCTAAGTTTATATCACAAAAATAACACTCAAAAACTAAAATGACCAAATAGCATTTTATCTTTTGAAAAATTTAAATTTTTTTATTTTTCAAAATTTGAAATCTTATCCCCAAAACCTCACTTCTCAACTCTAAATCCTAAAACCTAAACTCTAAATCCTAAACCCTAAACTCTAAACCCTAAACCCCACCCCTTAAGTGCTATTTTTGTGACTTTTGGCCTTGAGTGCTAGTTTGGGAACAAAAACTTGATTTAGTGCTATTTTGGTCTTTTTCTCATATTTTTTTTGGATTGTCTAATAAAAAAATTAGAGAAATATCATAGAATAGTACTAAATCTTTTTATAATCAAAATAGCTTTTAAAATTAATTTGATCAAAATATATTTAATTAAAAAGGTAAATGACATATATATATTATATATAATAATAAATAAATATTTTTTAAAAAATTATAAATTTAATTTTTAAAAAATATTGGAACCTTTTTGAAAGTTTTCTTCCAAAATGTTTTTTTATTAAACGATTTTTAAAAAGTTAGAAAGATTTTCAATCAGTTTCTACGAACATTTTAGTGTGCTAGATACAAGGCCGGCTCAGGTACATGGGCGAGGCGACCGTCCATGACCCATAAGCAAGAGGAAGATGGGTCCATAATATTTTTTGAGTATTAGAAATATAAGAAGCAGAACAATTAGAAATGAAAAAAAAAAGAATGTTTGTATGGGCTTTCATTTCCTCATCAACTATTTCAATTGTCGTTGTTTTATGAGATCATGTTCCTCATCAACTTATAGTAACTAGATAATTACATGCGCTACGCTGCGGATTTATTTTATTTTTTATTTTTTTATAAAATATTTTTATGGCAGTTCTTCCAAATATATTTTTAAATTTTTGTTAGAAAAAAAATTCGGTGAGAAAATTACCAAAATAGATTTTATTAATAGCCAAAGACACTTCTACCCCTATATAAATAATAAAATTAAAAAATTTTAAAAATTAAAAAAATAAAGATTTATAATTTTTAATTATATATTTTCAAATTCGAATTTTTAATTTTTTTTAAAATTTTATTTTTGAAACTAGGTGTTTTATCCGCGATGCGGGCTTAAACATTTTCATAATTTTTGAAAAAGTTCTTTGTACACTATATTCATTATACTAAAATAGATCTTAAAATAACTTAAATTATATTTTTAATTATATAATTAAAAAAATTATTTGATTAATATTTAATTATATAACTTATGTTTTAACTTTTTATAAAATACTTTTTCAGATAACAATACAATATATATAGAAATTATCTTTTTTTATTATATTTTTATATTTTGGATAATTCAATATTCTATTTTAATTATATAATTAAGAATTTTATTTGATTAATATTTAGTTATATAATTCATGTTTTTAACTTTTTATATATAATTCATGTTTTTAAACTTTTTACTAAAATACTTTTTCAGATAACAATACAATATATACATAAATTATCTCTTTTTAAAATTATATTTTCAGATTTTGGATAATTCCTACTATTATTGATTTTAATCAATTATCTAATCAAATAAATTAAAATTTCGTTTTTATTTTCATAATTTTTGAAAAAATTTCTTTGTACACTATATTCATTATACTAAATAAATCTTAAAATAAGTTAATATTATATTTTTAATTATATAATTAAAAAAAATATTTAATTAATATTTAATTATAAAATTTATCTTTTAACTTTTTATTAAAATACTATTTCAGATAACAATACAATATATATATATATATAAATTATCTTTTATTTAGATTTTTAGATTTCGGATAATTCAATATTCTATTTTAATTATATAATTAAGAATTTTATTTGATTAATATTTAGTTATATAATTCATTTTTTTAACTTTTTATATATAATTCATGTTTTTAACTTTATATAATTCACGTTTTTAACTTTTTACTAAAAGACTTTCAGATAACAATACAATATATACATAAATTATCTCTTTTTAAATTATATTTTCAGATTTTGGATAATTCTTACTATTATTATTTTAATCAATTATCTAATCAAATATTAAAATTTCGTTTTTATTTTTTTTAATTTAGTTATACATTAAGAGTATAAACGATATTAACCACTCTAACTTTTAACGTGAAAGCTCAATTCCAAAAATTTATTTTGCAAATAATAGTATAGATTCAAAATGCTTTTGAAAACTACTTATAAAAAAAATTATTTTTAAATATTTTTTAATTTTCAAAATTTTAAACTCTACTCCCAAACTTTACCCTCTAACTTAAACTTTAATATCTAGATTAGTTAACCATGGAGGTATAAGTGTATATTTATCTCTTTAATGTAACATTTTGATCATTTTGATTCTTAGGGGTTGTATTTGTGACAAAAACATTTTAAGACTATCTAGGGTATTTCTCCATTTTCCATTTGTTAATATAAGTTTTGTATCTAGAAATTTATAATCTAAACATATATTGTATTTTTTATATTTTGGTTATTGAATAATAATTATTTATTTGATATTAATCTTTAGCAAATTAGCTTCCAAGTTAATTTTTTTGCACATTTTCTCTCTGCGGTGTAAAATTTTATTTTTTCTTTTTAATATTTTTTAGGGTTTTAGTTTCCAGTTTGTGATCTAAAATACTCTAATTATTCTCCTTCTGTTTCATGTAAGTATTTGGTATTTTAAAATTTGTTTCAATATGAATATCAGTTTTACTTTTTATATATTGAAAAATAAGTTCAATCCTTATCTTACCTTATTTATTGATCCAATAATGTGGAATTCTAATAAAATAATTAGAAAACTTAATTATTTTCTTAATATGTGTATTTGATAGCCGACTTATAACCAGACTTAATATGTGTATTTGATAGCCGACTTATAACCAGACTTATGTATTTGTTTCTTATTTTGATTTCGTATTCTATCCTTTTTACTAAATTATATACACTAATTTTTTTTGTAGATATGGCCACAAGCTGAAACCTGTTGCTGCTACTGTTGTTATGCGCAGCTTTGTTGTTGTTGTGTGTTGTCGTACTTGAACCCATTGTTGTTGTTCCCTTGGAAAAACGTTTGGTTACCAAAGTGAAGTTAATGAGGCATAAATAAGCATCTTCAGGTCTCAGGAATCGCAATATGTGCTAGATAGATAGATAGTCCGCTTTCGTAGCAATGCATATCTTAAGACTCCTAATCCATCAGTTGCTACAAAGACTAGGCTTGTATTATGTAGATTGTAACGTATTGATAAGAACACCATTGTCCACTTTTGCACCAATGCATATATTTAAGTCTCCTAATCCATCAATTCCTACAAAGACTTGGCTTGTGTTACATAGATTGTAACGTATTGATAAGAGTTGTGATTTAAGAGAAGATTATTTTTCTATTATTGATTCAAACAAGGATTACAAAGAAAGCCTTACACACGAGAGACTCTTCTCTCTTTTACAACCACTTAATCAAATCATTGATATCTCTCCCCTATACTCTTGCTTATAGACTACTTAAATACTCACAGTACCACCAGCTGGCTGCTTTCCAGATCGTCTGACCTGTCTCGTATCATTATTCCTTATTCCTTATGTACTTCTAAAAAGCAGCCCGCACATCTCTTCTTCTAGGCCTCTCCACACGTCCCAACGCCATAAGGTCCCGTCCTCGGAGGTAGCAAGAATTGTGCTACAATGCCATGGAAAGAAACGGAGTGTGTCAGGAATCAAATGCTTTGCATTTTTGTTAATGTAAGTAACAACTGATTCATAAAATAATGATATATTGGTGTGAGAGAAGATGAACATACGTTCCATCAGTGGACATAGCGGTTTGCCTGATCAGAGACTTTGATTTATAGTGTGATAACCTGTATAGCAACAGAGAGTCATGTCAAGAATACAACAAAGACACCAAAGTGAAGAATTCAATTGTATTTAAAGTACTGTGTAACTTACACTGTAACCAAAACAGGAGGGAAACTCTTTAAATCCCAGACATAAATGTCGCCTTTATCATTCCCTGATGACCAACCAACCAACAAGAATGTTTCACAAGAAAGTTTCAAGTATAGTTTAAATGAATAGATTATAGCTTTCTGATCTCACACACCTACTGAAACAAATTTCATAGAGAGGTCGCAAGAAAACTTAATAATCCGGTGATAACTATCTGGAATAGCGTATACAAGTCTAACATAAAAATCACCCTGCAAAAACAGCAACACAAAAAAACTTTGATCTGTAACAATTTTTAATTAATTGAATTACTTAATTTGTCGTATAGAGTAGAAATGAGATCCTAACCTCTCCAGGAGAATTCTCTTTAAGTTGTGGTTGCCACAACCTGATGTCACACGCGTCACCCTCACACCCTGAAACAGATATAGAACACAAGATTAGCCTTTCGGTTTTTATCTTATCCATTATTGACTCCTGGGCTAACCTTTGAAAGAATGTTATAACCATACCAACGGTTCAGTTTAGTAATTTGAACGATCTGAAGCTGTAAATACCTGCACATAGAAGTAATGTTACAACAAGACATGTGTGTCACTCGTTGTTACAAGGACGAAGAAACAGAAAAATACTTACAGGGAATTGTACACTTGTGTTGGGAATGTTTTTGGATCATCCTTCCATGTGAATGACATTTCAACATACTTCCAAGACTCTGAAGGCAGCCAAAGAATAATAGAGATCATACCAACTGAAAGAGGAAGGAAGTTCCTTTCAAGTGTGCTTGTTTTACTCATACCTGTCAATGACCATATCTTAGTAGTGGCTTCCATATCACAACTAACAAAACGGCTCATATCAGAGGCATGAAAATCCTACAGATTTATAAGATAAGATGGTTAGACTGAAGTGTCTACATTTATTATATCAACTATCAAGTGACATAAAACTGAATTAGATTATTGTTTTCTTTCACACACCACTGTTTTAAAAACCATATTGGCTTACCACACTTAGAACTTCGGATCGATGACCTCCAGTTCCAGCAAATATCAGAATACAAATCCCAGTTTCAATATTCCACAATCGAACAGATCCATCCTGATCCAATCAAAATCGTAAGAGCTCTTAATCCTCAATCCAAATAAATGAACATCAGTACCAAAAAAAAAGAAGAAAAAGCCAAGAGGTGCATATATACCTTGCTAGCAGAAATCACAAGTTGAGGTTTCATAGGATGTGTCCTAATTTCATTCACTGGACCTTCATGGCCCACAAGAGTCTGCGTACGTGCGAGCACATATTACACAAGCAAGAAATCGAATCACTTGCTAGTGGGATACAAATAACATCTTTAACTCTAACATTCTTTAACTCTTTATGTCGGTCTAAGCTGATATAAATAAAATGCAATAATACCTTATGAACTATTTTATCATTGACGTTAATGACTCGGATTCTGCCGTTAAATCCTCCAGCCACAACAAATGGGTTTCTTCATCACGTCACACGCCCAGCTTGCAGTGTAAATGACTCCTCCTGATCACCAAAGCACATAGACATATGTAGCATCAATGAAACTTTGCTGCTTTTTATTTCATGGAAACTATATTATATAGTCTATATAATATATATATATATACAGTGTGTTCAAAAAAAAATATATATATATATATATATATGAGAGAGAGAGAGAGAGAGAGAGAGAGAGAGAGAGAGAGAGCAGAGAGAGAGAGAAGAGAGAGTAGAGAGAGAGAGAGAAGGAGAGAAGCGAGAGAGAGAGAGAGAGAGAGAGAGAGCTGCTTACATCTTCATCATTGAGGAGAGTGCATGGAATATGTCACCATCGTCAAGACAAATGCACATATTAATCTACATAATAAGAGATAACCAAGGGCAGTAATGAGATTCATGACTCAGCTCAGCAAAAGTATAAATAAATAAAGATAGAGCTATCTAGTATATATGGTAATGAAGTCACTCGAATGAGTGTTAAAATAGAACAAAGCCATAAACTTTCACAGAATCTCCAAGAGCAAAAACATTAAACTAAGACGGTTCATAGTCAAGCTAAGTAACTCTTGCACTTTGAAAAGAAACCCATCAGCAAAGTTTTCAATTTTATTCAGACAAGTGATACGATAACATCTCAGGATAACAATGAGAAACCCTAAATCAGACAAGACAAAAAAATAATACTTCACCCTTCACAGATCCCCTACTTGAAAAACCTAAAAACGAAACGGAGATTTCGTAAAAAGAAGAGATATTTA